>NC_069502.1:664342836-664645336 GCF_027579735.1 Bombina bombina
ATATTTTTCTATGTGCCTGCTGCTCCGCCCATAACAGAGCCTATACCCTTCCTAATCGCACAATTTTCAGTGTGCGAGTCTGGTCATTGCTATGGGCGGGCAGCAGGGGGAGCACTTTTTTAATGCTTCCTAGTTCCTTCTGTTTTTTTGCTGTGTGTTAACTGTGATGCTCAGTCAGAGGCAGTATCCTACAGGAGGGGGTTATGTGCTCCGTGTAAGCCCCTCACAGCACACATGGCAGGTATGAGAAATTATAATAAATTCAACCCTTGCTGTCAATATAACCGTGCATGCACCAATGCCTATATCTAGAGCAGGAGTTTGCATTGGTGCCTGCATGGTCATGTAACCCTCCCCTGCTTCTGCTTGTTGTGTTAGTATTATGGCCGGGAGTAAAACTACTCAAAGTGATTGATCCGGTACCAGAAGCAGAGGGGAAGCTATTTTAGTGACATCAGTGTATTTAAGACATTGCTGCAGCTCATGGGTTATTGGATGCCTACAGCCCTGCTAGACACTGCTGAAACCCTGTGAGATCCGTTCCTTCAGTGTAGAAGTCAGAGCACCAGGAGGTTTCAGAGCTAGAAGCAGCCTAGTATGGAGGTAAGAGCTTATTGCAGTCTATCAGGCATGTAGGCATCCAATAACCCGTGAGCTGTAGCAGTGTGGCTAGGAGAGTAATCCCTCAGCTGCTGCTTGATGCACAACACAGACAGATCCAAGCAGACCTGGAGATACCAGGATCTGTAGTATTAATAATAGGCAGCTGAGCACTGACTACTTGTAAGATGCTTGCTATATGATTTGATCGGTCCACAGTGTAAATCTGCTCTGATCAGCCCAGCTCTTACCCTGTCACTCCTGCTGCAGCAGCTGCTGCTGATCCCTCAACTCACTCTGGGACCTGGCTCAGCTCACACTCCACAGAGGATTTATTAGGAATAAATGTAGTATCTGACAAAGTACAGTTTATAGCATCATGCATGCACATATAAATGAATTAAGTTTATGCAGTAATAGAGTAATCTGGAGAAACAATGGGTGTACTGTACACACTATAGAGGCAGCTTCCATACAGTTACACTACATTTTAATAGTTTTTTCCCCCCCAAGCAGTATTGATAGTTAGTTGGAAATAGAGCATGGCCACTACAACCCATGTGGATTTTTCTAATCCTCTCAGAGAGCAGAGTACTACACGATCTCATCTGCAGCAATCCCCTCCCCCTTCTCTCTGGCTGAGAGAGCAGTGCTGAATGTTTTACAGCAGCAGATTTAAACAAACTGTCTGTCTCTGAACTCCAAGGATAGAGGTAAGAGGATCCAGAGCAGTTATCTCTTATTATTAATGTTATCTGCTTCTCTGATGTGCAGATAAGTGCTGTCAGCCTCCCTCTCTGCTTACACAATTAAACAGTTTATTTAACCCATTTGTTCCTTAATACCTTATTATTTGTGTGTAAAATGTGACAGCAGTCATACTACTTCCTAATCATACTCATTAATTAATCTGTTTAGGTACACACAAACACCTTACAAAAATACCACAACAAACACTCACACACACCCATATATATATATATAAAAATATGTGTGTATGTATGTGTGTGTATGTGTGTGTGTATATATATATATATATATATATATATATATATATATATATATATATATATATATATATAATGTGTGTGTATATATATATATATATATATATATATATATATATATATTTATAGTGTGTGTGTGTATGTGTATATATATATATATATATATATATATACATTCAAATGGGTGGAGCTAACTGAGGGTTGGGGCTAAATACCACCTAGTTAAAATACTTGCTAGGTGGTATTTAGCCCCAGTTCATGTATCGTGAACCCCCATTTGAATAACCCACGAGCCGCCACTGATTGTACCTATTTAAAATAAATACCAAGTTACCTGTAAAATAAATATAAACCCTAAAATAGCTACAATGTCATTATTTATCACATTGTAGCTATCTTAGGGTTTATTTTATAGGTAAGTATTTAGATTTAAATAGGAATATTTTAATTAATAATATTAATATTAATTAGATTTATTTTAATAAGAATTTAGTTAGGGATGTTAGAGTTAGATAGGGTTATTATACTTAATATATATATAATATAATAACGATATTAACTATATTAACCCTAATATAATTAGGGTTAATATTGTTAATATATATAATAACTATATTAACCCTAATATAATTAGGGTTAATATAGGTGGCGGCGGCGTAGGGGGATTAGATTAGGGGTTAATCTATTTAATATAGGTGGCGGCGGTGTAGGGGGATTAGATTAGGGGGTAATACATTTATTTTAGGTGGCGGCGGTGTAGGGGGATTTAGATTATAGGCAAAAGAGCTGATTTCTTTGTGACAATGCCCCGCAAAAAGCCCTTTTAAGGGCTGGTAAAAGAGCTGATTTCTTTGGGGCATACCCCGCAAAAAGCCCTTTTAAGGGCTGGCAATAGAGCTGTTACTTTGGGGCAATGTCACGCAAAAGGCCCGTTTAAGGACTGGTAATAGAGGTGATTACTTTAGGGGGATTAGATTAGGGGTTAATGTATTTAATATAGCTGGCGGTGGTGTAGGGGGATTAAATTAGGGGTTAATATAATTAATACAGCTGGCGGCAGTGTAGGGGGATTAAATTAGGGGTTAATGTATTTAACCCCTTAAGGACCAGCGACGTACCCTGTATGTCGCTGGCCTTTTTTTGGGACTTGATTGTTTTATAGCGCGGTCTTGCCACCAGCGTTGAGACTGCTCTATTCCACAAAGCCTGCTGGAGGGAGTGCATTAATAGCGTGTTCTTGCTAGACTTGTGCTATTATGTCCTGAAAAAACCCTTAACGACCAGTGACATACAGGGTACATTGTGGTCATTAAGGGGTTAATATAGCTGGGGGCGGGGTAGGGGGATTAAATTAGGGGTTAATGTATTTAATATAGCTGGCGGCGGTGTAGGGGGATTAAATTAGGGGTTAATAATTTTAATATAGCTGGCGGCGGGGTAGGAGCTCACATTAGGGGTAGGTAATATAGATGGCGGCGGTGTAAGGGGCTCACATTAGGGGGTAGGTAATGTAGATGGCGGCGGTGTAAGGGGCTCACATTAGGGGGTAGGTAATGTAGATGGCAGCGGTGTAAGGGGCTCACATTAGGGGGTATGTAATGTAGCTGGCGACGGTGTAGGGGGATCACATTAGGGGGTTATACTTTTAATGTAGGTGGCGGCGGGGTCCGGGAGCGGCGGTTTATGGGTTAAATACTTTACTAGGGATTGCGGCGGGGGATCGCGATTGACAGGTAGATAGACATTGTGCATGCGTTAGGTGTTAGGTTTTATTTAGCAGATCGCGGTTGACAGGTAGATAGACATTGCGCATGCGTTAGGTGTTAGGTTTTATTTGGCAGGTAGTTTAGGGAGTTACGGGGCTCCAATAGACAGTGTAAGGCTTACTACGGCTGCATTTTGTGGCGAGGTGAAAATGGAGTAAGATTTCTCCATTTTTGCCACGTAAGTCCTTACGCTGTATATTGGATACCAAACTGCGCGGGTTTGGTATACCTGCCTATGGCCCAAAAAACTACGGGCGAAGGCAGAAATATACAAGCGTAACTTCTAGGTTACACCGTATATAGGATACCAAACCCGCGCAAATTAAGCCGGCGACGCTGTATATTGGATCGAGGCCCAAATTTTTATAATGAAGCAAAACAAAACCACAAACTGATTGAAAAGAGGTAGAACTAGTAAGAGGGAGACTACCACTGTATATAACATTCTGTTATTCACTCTTTCAGAAACTTTGCATTGAAATGCAAAAATGTCAACTTGTCCACATGCTACTGGCTGAGGCTGGATCTATTTTTACAAGCTATTTTGCCTGCAGCAGAGAAGAGGCACTCAGATGGTGTTGAGGTGCCTGGGATGTATATGTAGGGTTTTGCCAATTTCGCCAAGGTGGGCGATTTATCTTTGTTAGCTCTTACCAATGCAAGGGGCTTCTTAATAAAGTAAGCCTGGACTTCATTCTGACATAAAAATATCTTGAATATCTAAATGCAATGGTAAACAACCAGCTATAAGGTTAGGGGGAAAAATATCTAGTGCACTCTTAAAATAAGATATATACTTACAGAGGTTGAATCTGGTACATATTCCAATTAATTAAAAATATAAAAAAAAACAAAAAAGGGCTAAAGACTATATATATATATATATATATATATATATATATATATATATATATATATATATATATATATATATATATATATATATATATAATCTAGGGCTAGGTGTAAATAACAAGCTCAGCACTATATCATGCAAAGCATAGTTACAAATCACTTGATTTAATATAAACAATCCAAATTATGACTCCTATTATTTCTGTGTTGCACATAAGCCTGGAGTAGTTGTAAACTTAAAAAGAAACTTATAGTGTCCTGAAAAAGTAAAGAGTAAGCATCTGTAGACATCCTATAGGCTAAGGGCATAACCATAAAACTCAATACCATGTGCAGGAGCTCATTGGAGTAAAGCAGCTGGTGTCATGCACAGACCAACTAATTGCAAACCAACTAATCGATTATGAGATTCGTTGACAACTATTTTCATAATCGATTATTATCGATTATGCCGATTAGTTGTTGCAGCTCTAGTATATATATTTATGTTTTTTAGATCACATTCTACTCTGTGATTATTAGTAAACATTGATAGTTTATCACAACATATATCACAATATAAGATAATTGTGAGATCCATATCCTTGTTACTATTTCCATAGCAACAATGGCAACATTATTCTCTCCTTTCTCTACCTAGGACTTGATATTAAACCACACAAAAGTTTCTAAATCCTACTTCTCTCTAATTCTAATCTAAATCAATAATTTGTATTAAATTACTATGACTTTGAAACATAGTCTAATCTTCCTCCTAAACTAATCTAGTTTAAGTGCTAGTTAGAGTTGAGTTTAGATATAGGTACATACATGCTAAGATTTATACATTTATATTTTTATTTTTATTATAATGTATTATTTAACACTAAAAATAATTTTGCGAGTATTATCTATGTTTTATATTATACAACTTAATAGTCTATCTAAATGTTTTTGATTATATTTTAAATCATTTTTGTACAATAAGAGATGTATTGTATTATTTATATTCATTGAATATGTATTATGTTGTATAGATTATTGTTATATATTGCCCCATATGTTTATTATTATTTTTATTTTTTATTTTTCTTTACTTTTATTCTTTATACACACTTCTTATTTTTGTATGTAGTATATATATATGTACTTTTGGATATTAGCTGGCTAATTGTCAGCCATCTTAATATGTAGGGGGTGTGCAAAGTTCTCACATTTTCTATTGGTGCAGCTCAGCTTTAAAAGGTGTCCACCTGTTCTGGAAAATCACCTCTGATGAAGCGCAGGTACGCCTGTGCGAAACGTCAGGTGTTCTTTTGTCTGAATATGTCTAACTTTGTGGATCAATAAACCCTCTTGATTGTACCAGCATAAGGATCGGCTGTGCAGTGTTTGCTTTTGCCTTGCTTTTATATATATATATATATATATATATATATATATATATATATATATATATATATTTAGCCTATCAGTATGGGCTCCTAGGAACTCCACATGTGTGAGCACAATGTTATCTATATGAAACACATGAACTAACACCCTCTAGTGGTGAAAAACTGTCAAAATGCCCTGAGCTAAAAGGCGGCCTTCAAGGGCTTAGAAATTAGCATATGTACCTCCTAGATTTAGCTTTCAACTAAGAATTCCAAAAGAACAAAGGATAATTGGTGATAGAAGTAAATTGGAAAATTGTTTAAAATGACATGCCCTATCTGAATAATGAAAGTTTGTTTTGGACTAGACTTTCAACTGAGTTTACAGCTTCTAGGCATGCTCCAGCAGATAATCCCTATGCATTTTTGTATTCTACCAAAGCAACAATAAATATAGATACAGCCATAAAAGGAATTGTGGGGGGGGGGGGGTTAGAGCTTTACTATTCAGAAACTAAAAAGAAAGGGTTAATGGCGAGACACTGCAGTATAAATTTGCAGGCAAAGTAATAAAAGTACATATTATTATATTTTGTCTCTATCCCAACTTTTATGTCCCTTTAAATATGTGCAATTCCCAGCGCAGGGTCTGGCCCAGGGGACTCCATATTTACTTATGATAGGTCTTACCCCCTCTCTCGCGAGGCCCGGCAGTCAGAGCGGTATGTGGATTACCCTGGGCTCGCAAGACAGGGAGAGGATTGTGCAGCCTTCGCCACAGTTGGTGACAGATATTTCTTTTACATTCACCCAATGGCTGTCAAAGAAAGGTGAAATGGCTATTTATTTTACATCCTTGGTTGCCAAAGATGACTTGCATTACGGGCATTGGGAGGTCAAAGGAGTCAGTGCACAATTATATTCAGCAGGCTCTTCAGCCAAGGGCATCCTAAATTTTCAGTCCAGAGTTTTTATTTTGGTGTGTGTGTACATATATATAAAATCTATCTATGTCAATACCAAATATTTGCATGAGAAAACAAAATATTTTGTGTGTGAATAAAGCGCAAATTTCTGTTCAATATTCTTTGCATAAATGTTTTTCCAATTTACTTCTAATATAAAATTTGCTTCATTCTTTTGGTATACTATGTTTAAGGAGCAGTGATGCACTTTTGGGAGCTAGCTGATCATAGGTGAGCCAATGACAAGAGGCATGTATGTGTAGCCAGTAGTCAGCAGCTACATCCCAGTAGTGAATTGCTGCTCCTAAGCCTATCTTGGTGAGCTTTTCATCAAAAGGATACCAAGAGAATGAAAGGAAATTAGATTATAGAAATACATCTAGCTTTCACCGAATTCCAATGCTGATGTGTTTGCATGTGTGCAGTAACTCTCCTTCAGATGCTTGCAATAAAAACTAGGTTCCAAAATGGCGGCACAAATAATTAGAGGGAGGTGCATGAAATGTATTTATTAAAGGTGCCCTTTTTGCCCTCAACATATAAATATATCCTACAACTTCTTATTCAAAAGAGGGGGCTCTTACCATTCAAATAATTGGTTTCATGTCCTTATACCTGTCAAGTGGTCATCTTAGTAATAATAATCACTTGCAGTAATTGTTGGCCTCATTTTCCTTAAAAAATAAATATATCTAAATAGACAGTAAAAAATGTTTTTTTTTTAAACGTTTAAAACTTTTTTTTTTGTGGGATGTGTGCATGTCTTGCAAGCCAAGAATAAACTACTTGAAAATCCTGGTAATTTTATCTTATCTCTTGTGACATATGAAAGGCTAGCTGTAAATATGGTTGTGCACTGCTTTAAGCAATCTCTGCGTAGCATACTAAAAGTACAAGCAGCACAATTTTCAGGGGTCTTTTCTAGGAAAAGCAACTTAAATAAGAAAATGACAATGGCTAAGCTAGATCTACTTTAGTAAAAAGTCCTGATACGCAAAAATAAAAGTGGTGTGAGGAGCATGGGTATTAAAAATCAATTGCAGCAAAGAACGTGCTAATGCATTTGACATTTTCACCCTTACCTAATATATTAGTTTATTTCTCACCCTTTAGTCACTGAGATCCCTAGAATACATATCCTTCTTTTGGATTACTTGTCTTGCCCCCAGACTGACGAGAATTCTTCCCTTGTCACCTTGATCCATCCCCCATATACCTGGTCCCATGTTCTAATATTAAAATGATGAATGCATTTCTTTTCACTGTTAACATGTATTCTTTTTTTTTTCCTTTTTTTTTCTACCTAGGACTTTCCAAAGTATCTCTTCTCGGAAATATTCTGTCTTTTGACAGAAAGTTTTTTTTTTTTTTTTCTTTTTTAAAAAGAATGTCTAATTTTTCACCTGAGGATGAAGCACTGTTGCAGTCTATGGTCAAACAGTTATTGCAGAGTGTGAAGGAAAGACTGGCCAATACACCATCTGTTGAATGTGCTGAAGAAATCCTTCTTCATCTGGAAGAGACTGATGAACATTTTCACAAGTAAGTAATTATTCATCTGCCTTCTTTAATTAATTAGCTGCAAAATGATTCATTTACACTCAATTAGAATCTGCCTTCTTAGTTAAAGAAATAACACTGTATTTATTTAAAGGGAAACAGCTATAATAGCACTAATGGGGAATCGCCATGCAATTTCTTTCCTTTCATTGCCTGCTGAGGTTTACAGAGCAATTTTCTTATTTTAACTTCTTACTGGTGCCAACTGGTCGAGCTCCACATCTTCATACTAGGCAGTAGTATATCTAAGTATAGGTTTTCTTGCACTCTGTGACAATAGAAGTGCACCTTCACAGATCAGTGACATTGCCGGCTTTTTGACAGCTGTATTTTTAACTTGGAGTTAGTGATCAGGATACGGAGCGGGAGGAAGCATTGTCTATTAGTTGTGGCTGCATTGCTCTATAGTATTAAATTGGCTTTTTTATATATCTATTTTAACGTTTAAACCGTGTATAAAAACTGCAAAAATGTAAAGCCATTAGCACAATAGCACTGTTAAAAAACAGCCGGCAACATCACAGGGTACCAGAATATGTGAGCTCCAAGATGCTGGTACCCTGCATGAAAAGGCAGTGCTTCAACAACTTTCTTTTGTAAAGAGTTAAAATAAAAGAACAGCTTTGAAGAGCGCTGTATGCCCCAGCCCATGGCGAGTAGTAGCCATCTTGTTAAAGTTATGTCTTATCAGATTAAAGGGATATGAAACTGAACATTTTTCCTTCATGATTCAGATAGAACATTAATTTTTTCAATTTTTTTTTTTTTTATGTTTCAAAAATAAAAATTTGTTACAGACAGTTGTAGGTAAAATATGATAAGGACATACAAGAAAATAGAGCTCAATACAACACATTTTAAGATTTCCCCATTGGACATAAGGCCACTCTTGGGCCTATGTACATTCATGTAGCATAAAGAAGGGGGACTGATAAGCCTCATGGGCCACTCTTGGGCCCTGATTATAATGAAACATAAGTGAACTAGATAACAACAACTATAGTAGTAAGAGTAACATGTCTTGCAGAGTTAACAATATTATTTTAAAGGTAGGATGGAAAGAGTACTTCAACAGCCCAGCACATTGAAACAGAGTTGAGATACATAAATATATGGACCCCTTGGAGCATGTCTAATTTTAGATGTCTAGTCTCACATTATATAGCTCTAGGCTAGTCCCTGGTATTTAAACTGGTATGTGGTATAGCGTAGATAGTGAAGTGCAAATGTTTGATGAATATAACTTGGATTGAATATATCCAAAGTGTGAGAGCACTTATTCTGTGAGAAAATGCCCCACTATGCACAAAGGGAAGGCTCCCCTAGGTGTTAGGGAAAATGCTTGCGTGTGTGTAGTGGTATGAAGATACATTTTGGGATGGCTTTGTATCCAGCAGTGTAAGCAGTCTTGGGACATAAATGACCTTGCATGTAATTAAATATATAAAACAAAGATGGACTCCAACAACTAATGTAATAATTACCTTGAGTTAATTGCATAAAAAGTTGTAGCATAACATAATATACTGGGCCACTGAACAGTAATTGCTGGATGTACCATCTTTTATAGCATAAGGACAATGACAGACAATAATTGCTTACATAGCAATAGAATAAGCATAGGTAGTAACATCCCATAAATTTAAAGGATATATCTTTAGGGCTCAAGGAAGGTGTACACTATAAAAATTTTACTCAAAACCTGCTGCGTTCCGCTTTCGAAACAATAAATGTGTATAAGATAATATGGAGTACAGGATATATGGTCATTAAGTTAAGGTAGTGTTATTAGAATGAATGTGTGTTATTTTCGGTTAGAGGCATAGACTATGCTTAGTGATTATGTATGTTCATGCGGCTAAAGCTTGCACCTCGAATACTTGTAGTTGATCTAGCTTTGATAAAGTACAAACACAGGGTGAGAGCTCATGTAACCTTTAGGGTAGACTATTGATTTGAAAAAATGTCTCGCTGCCCTGACCATTGGCAGCAAGCATTGGCAGCCGTCATAAGCTATCATTCTAACAATTCAAGAGAGGATATAGAAATACATTCTGGAATTAAATGGGCATAGTAGATATTGCCTATATAAATATTACCTGTATATATGAATACTTAACTTGTAAAGTTCAACTATAATAACTTTTTGCATCTTAGACAAAGTTACTATAATAAATAAACCATCCTGTACAATTATTAAGAAACACTACTACATGTATCAAAAGAGACATTGATATGCTTGGCATATTATGGGATATACTGTTCATATCTGTATATCAATACATATATATTTTGAAACACTCACAGATAAATAATAATGGCCTAAATATGGTAGAGCAAAACTTCTGACTATAGCTGATCAGGGTACCCTTCCCTGCAATTAAATTGCAAGTCCTAAAAATGCATGGTGAGTTCCTAATACAAAATCACTCTTTGGGAGACAAGTCTGTGGAATGTCACCTAGTTATTATACTCATAATTATATGATATTTTAGCAAATTGAAGGGCAGTCCTCTATCAAGTGTAAGCCCCTAAGTCAGTAGTTTGTTTATCCTACTATCACCTAGGTTAAAATAAGATATGTGTAGCTTAACCTACTAGCAGAGTAAGGAAAAAAACAAATGAACATATATTGCAGAAGAGTATGACCTCGGGCATCAAGCTTTCTAGCCATCATCATTGGAAAGAGAGGTGCTGCAGATATGTAGAGTATTAGAGGACCATTTTAGACCTAATAAGTGCTAGGAATTAACTAAGGGCTGCAAAGTCCTATACTCATCTGATGGTCAGTCTCTCTTAGCAGATTCAACCAACTCTTGTTTTTGTTCTTTGCAGGGAGACTTGTTTAGAATGTTCACTTAAAACGCTAGGCGTTGTGTAGGGGATGTCGGCGTGTCTGAGAACTGTCACAATCTCACCTCATCATGGTAATCTGCTTTAGAGGGGATAGACAGTTCCCATATATTGTGAGAGGCGCTAGCTAAGGGAGATGCTTGTCGATCCGCTGGTCCGGATTGAGCAGATTGCTGTGTGGGCTGTTCATAGGGTCAGTCTGCATCCATACAAGGAAGATTCAGGTCCGGTTGTCTCTGCCTCATGCCGCGATACTCTGTCTCGTGGCGTGTCTGGTTGACTCCAAGCCTGTATGTCCTAGCTGGCACAGATAGCTCCTCGGAGGATATCCCCCATGCTTCTCGGACTATCACTCTGGTCAGCTGTAAATCTATTTCTGCTGCTTCCCTCCGCTATAGAATTGAGTGTTTGGCTTATCAAGGGGTTCTTACTTTTGGTGTTCACTGGGTCTGTAGCAGGGTTTTCACCTGTCTGAGCTGTAGAGTTAGGGTAAGTTGAAGCCTTCTCCGTAGTTATATGCGCTTCCAGGGGTAACATAGGCAGCCGATTATCTCCATATTGTATTTTAAAGCTATTAGCGATTACGCAAGGTAGTCTCTGGTAGTGCCCTTCTAAGAGATTGTAAACTGTATCCTTGAGAAGTTGCCAACTGGGTGCCATGGCTCCGACTACTATATATGAAGTTAAGGGTGCAAGAAGACCGCTTTGCAAGCTTACTTCAGGAGGGAAGGAGACAGCGTGCAATGCTGTTATACCCGGATTACCGGGGGGGTTAGGTGAAGGTCTGGCCCACTTCTAGGCCGCCACTGCGTATGTCACCGTTCCAGTACTTCAGGACAGAAGTTGGCATCCCAATCCAGAGCAAACGATTTAGCAGAGGCTACAGTTTTAGTATAAATTAATTTGGCTTATAGATGGTGCCATAGTCGAGCGATATGCAGCAGATATATTAGCCAGACTCTTCAGTCACTAAAATAAACGACCATCATGGCCACCGGCCGGAAGCGTTTCCCTAGATCATTAATTTTTAATCATCTTTACAATTTACTTCTATTATCTAATTTGCTTAGTTCCTTTGGTATCATTTGTTCAAAAGTATACTTAGGTAAGCTTAAGAAGTGGGAGCTAGCTTCTGATTGTTGGCTGTACATATCTGCCATTTGTTATTTGTTTACCGATTGTGTTCAGCTAGCTCCCAGTAGTGCATTGCTGCTCCTTCAACAAATGATATGAAGGGAATAAAGCAAAATTGACAATAGAAGTAAACTGTAAAGTTGTTTAAAATTGTATGTTCTATCTGAATCATGAAAGAAAAATGTTGTTTCATGACGCTTTTAATGTCAGTTTTATATTCATTTTAACTCATTAGTTCACATTGTGTGTTTTTTTTTTCATGCTCTCAGGCTAGTATAGTATTTGCATATATTTTTAAGACTAACCTTAAAGGGACATGGAACCCAAACATTTCCTTTCATTATTCAGACAGAGCATATGATTTAAAACAACTTTCTGATTTGCTTCTATTATCTAAATTGCTTAATTCTCTTGGTATCCTTAGTTAAAATAGCATATGTAGATAGTCTCATGAGCAGCAATGCATTACTGGGAGGTAGCTGCTGATTTGTGGCTGCACAACAATGCCTCTTTTCATTGGTTCACCATATGTCTTCAGATAGCTCCCTGCAGTGCATAGCTGCGTCTTCAAAAAATGATACCAAGAGAATGAAGCCAATTAAATAAAAAAGTAAAATGGGAGAGGGATCATACTGAGGGATGGGGTAAGAGGGTGGTAAAACAATCTGGGAGAGGGAGGGGGTAAGATGTTGAGGGGGGGGGCAGCTGCACTATAGACACATGTTTTTCTTAAGTACTGGCAGACTTTCTGCTATTTTTCTTTCTGCTATTTCTGAACAAAGGGGATTCCAGAGAAGCATTTACAACCATTTGCGCCGTGATTGCACAAGCTGTTTGTAAATATTTTCAGTGAGAAACCTAAAGTTAACAATTTTTTTTTATTATTTGATCGCATTTTGAGGTGAAATGGTGGCATGAAATATACCAAAATGGGCCTAGATCAATACTTCAAGGCTTTATTTCTGTTTAAATGTAGTGATGACAAAAATGCTAAAAATGCACTGGTCTTTTGGGGAAGTTTTTGTCTGAAATGCCCGGTCCTTAAGAGGTTAAAGTGATGGTAAATTTTCCCCTTTGTATAAATATATCTGGAATGTTAGTAACTTTTTATATGGAGCTTAATTCATCAGTTTGTATTTAAGATGCGCTTTACCTTATTTTTTAATGTAGTGCTTAAATTCAAATACCCCGCGCTCCGTCCCCCCACTTCAAAAGTAATCTTTTTTTTTGATGAGCTAACAGTTTGAACTGATCTACAATCGTCACTCTCGCTACAAAAAAATAAAATAAAAAATTGTGAGACTGCTGTACGGCTAGAGTGCTGATTGGAGAGCAGTTTAAACCGTTGGCTCACCAAAAAAAAGCACACGGGTGTCAAGCTCATTTGAGTCACGGGCCATATTATATACAAGTGAAACTCACATGGGGTGCACACTACCAACATAACTTGCCATTGCTATGTTTGTTGTTTGCGAATTGTATGGAGTGTCTTTTAATGTTATATTATTTGACAACATTAATCGATTCTTTGCAAATAATGCCAGTTTGACAAGTTACAGCACATCTTTATTACAACTGATGACTTAAACTCCATCTAAAATATTGCTAATATTCCAGATTTGTTTATACAAAGGGGAAAGTTTATCATCACTTTATACGGCCAGTTGAAAAACCCTGGGCCCCGTTGATCAAAGACTTTCTGTAACGAAAGAAATAATGCAATATCTTGTAAGGCTTTTTTGAGCATTATATTGCAATGTCTGTGTCTCTAACATCCAAAACTCTGCACAGCCAGCTAAATAGCTCTCAAAATGTCTTTTGCCTTTCTCAAAAATATTTTGAGGGACGTCAACGTACTGACAAGATTTCTTAGAAATTCTCGCCAGAGCGGAGAGGTTTAGATCACCACGCCCCAGAAATATTAATAAGATTTACTATGATATAGGATATGCACAATACACACCATAGCAACATGGATTTGTGTATCTTTTTATGTATAGCATTATTATTTGTCTGATGATGTGCCTTATTTTATATCTGAGGTTAATGCAGGTAGTTGTACAAAAGAAATAGTGCGGTAATACATTCTCTTAACATATTAGAGTATTTGTTTTTACACCTTTATATCCATTTAAAAGCTTATTTTTCTTTTACTGTAGATCATTAAAGGGACACTCAAATTAAACTTCCATGAGTCAGAGCAGGCAATTTTAAACAACTTTACAATTTACTTCCATTAACAAAATGTGCACAGTCTTTTTATATTTACACTTTTTAGGGCACCAGCTCCTACTGAGCATGTGCAAGAATTCACAGAATATACATATATGCATTTGTGATTGGCTGATGGCTGTCACATGATACAGGGGGAGTAGAAATAGATATAACTTTGAAATCTGTCAGAAAAAAATCTACTAATCGGAAGTTCAGACTAAGGGCGAGATTACATATACGGCGCAGGTTTCGGCGCAAGCATTGAAACCCGCTCCGCCCGTAATTTCACCTCACACATCGGGGTATTACATATACGCGCCGTTAGATGCTAGACTGGCGTAAGTAGGACAAACTTGCGATCCTCAGAAATGTGTGCAAATACACATTTCTGTTGTCGCAAGTAGCTTACGCCAGTATTATGTCCGTGGAAAGTGTCAATAAAGAGTAGTTTTATGCAATTGAGGATAAGACGCGTAAAAACGAAAACGGAATTGAAATAAAAATGCGACACGTAATTACGCTATTTAAATTAATATATAAACAGATGCGCAGCCGCCATTTTCTTCAGTGTGTTTGGATTGTTTGTTGAGCTACAGCACACGGCCCAGGAGTGGAGGATTAGTGAGAGTAGAGAGAGAGGTGCAAACAGATTACAGTCGCAACAGTTAGCTAGGTCGCATTGGTGGATTGACTAAGCTTGCACACATTTTGCATACATGCATATACAAATATACCACACTTTTTTATAACACCTCACATATTTTTGTTTAGTTTTGCAGTGTGATAGACTGAGTGTTTGTGTGTGACTGAACTGGGAGTGAGTGGGTGTGTGTAGTGTGAGGATGGCATGGAGAGGTAGGTATGAGGGGAGAGGGGAGGAGGGGAGAGGAGTCGCAGGGAGAGGAGTATTGGAGAGGACAGGAGGAGCAGTAAGGTCCCCGTCAGGGAGTAAGTGGGGTGGGGAGAGGGAGAGCCAGAAGGAGAGGGACAGAGGGTGCACATGGGGACAGAAAGGGGGAGGAGGGAGAGGATAGGGAGGAACCCACACTGCCAGGGATATCACAGGGAGGAAGCCAAGTGGCCATGGAGGATGAGAGGCTGAGATGGTTAATTACAATGCCCTCTTGAGCAGGAGAAGGGCAAAGGCAGTGCCAAAAGAAGAAAGACTGCATGGTTGGCAATAGAGGATGCCGTCAACAGTGTGGCCCCACAGAGTAGGACTGTAGAAGGCCTGAAAAAGAGGTGGAATGACTGCAAGAGGCGGGTCAAAGAAAAGATGTGGCAGGAAGCTATCCACCAGAAGGGAACAGGCGGTGGGCCAGCACCGGACATAAAGAACAACACCTGGCAGGAGATGATACGCTGGTCCTTGAGTATCACAGCAGTTCGTGGACTTCCAGGGGCTTGTGATTCAGGAGCTGCAACCACAGCACATCATGCGGGTAAGTAACATCCTACACACCTGTATTATATGTAGTTGCGATAATAACATCGTTTAATATCACACATTCATGTACACGATGAGGAGCATGGTATTTGGTGTACTAACAAAAACATCTACAATTATACTTGACATTACTGCTACATAACACAATGCAATTCATGATATGAGGTAGAATAGTGCAATACTAACATGTCTCAGAGTAACACAGGCCACAGGCCACATGTAGAGTTTTCATTAAATGGGCACTATAGCCATCCCAATACCTTTAGCTCAATAAAGCAGGTTCTGTGCCTAGATCAGGCTAAAGTAAATTGTGTGACCATAGTGTCACTTAAAGAACACATTTATTTCATCATTGACATGTACACATAACTATTGTATGAAACACATCCCTGTATAATGCTCATATTCAAATCCCTCATAGAACAAATCACAATGTGCACATGCATGTTATAGAGTTTGACATGAGAATCAGTATAGGCCCTAGCATGTATCAATGTACATTGTATGCCCACATGGACATATATCTGACTGTACTAATCCCTCTCATCCTTTGACTCCTCCACAGAACCTCCTGTCACGAGGATACAAACAGCCATGCCACCACCACCACAACAACCACCACCAGTCTTCAGGCAACCGCATGAACAGTATGCTCCCAGGCATGAGCATAGTTGGATGGCTTCCGTTGAGGACCGGGAGTGATGCCACCGCCATTGCCATATGACCCCTGGCTAGATTCCTGGCCAGAGTAATTTCTTCCTTTGGATTTGAGGGGGATCCAAGACAGCCACAGAGGGTCCATGTATTTACACCCCCACAACACAATCTCATGTCAGTCATGGATATTACCCACAGACTGTGTCACAAGTAGTGCCGATTGTAGATGCTGAGGGGTCACACACTTGTCATCAGTGGGTCTACCAATCAACCATGAGAGCTCCACCATCCTCATCCATTGGACAAGCTCCCCCATCCTCATCCATTGGACGAGCTCCACCATCCTCATCCATTGGACGAGCTTCACAATCCTCATCCATTGGACAAGCTCCACCATCCTCATCCATTGGACGAGCTCCACCATCCTCATCCATTGGACGAGCTCCACCATCCTCATCCATTGGACGAGCTCCACCATCCTCATCCATTGGACGAGCTCCAGCATCCTTATCCATTGACGAGCTCCAGCATCCTCATCCATTGGACGAGCTCCAGCATCCTCATCCATTGGACGAGCTCCAGCATCCTCATCCATTGGACGAGCTCCAGCATCCTCATCCATTGGATGAGCTCCAGCATCCTCATCCATTGGACGAGCTCCAGCATCCTCATCCATTGGACGAGCTCCAGCATCCTCATCCATTGGACGAGCTCCAGCATCCTCATCCATTGGACGAGCTCCAGCATCCTCATCCATTGGACGAGCTCCAGCATCCTCATCCATTGGACGAGCTCCAGCATCCTCATCCATTGGACGAGCTCCAGCATCCTCATCCATTGGACGAGCTCTAGCATCCTCATCCATTGGACGAGCTCCACCATCCTCATTCATTGGACGAGCTCCACCATCTGCAGATGGCAATACAGCAGAAACTACAGCTGCCCCTCAAGCAGCAGAAGATGCAGCTGAACCTGCCCCTCAAGCAGCAGAAGATGCAGCTGAACCTGCCCCTCGAGCAGCAGAAGATGCAGGTGAACCTGCCCCTCGAGCAGCAGAAGATGCAGGTGAACCTGCCCCTCGAGCAGCAGAAGATGCAGGTGAACCTGCCCCTCGAGCAGCAGAAGATGCAGGTGAACCTGCCCCTCGAGCAGCAGAAGATGCAGGTGAACCTGCCCCTCGAGCAGCAGAAGATGCAGGTGAACCTGCCCCTCGAGCAGCAGAAGATGCAGGTGAACCTGCCCCTCGAGTAGCAGAAGATGCAGGTGAACCTTCCCCTAAATCAATTGGCAGGATTGTTGCTCAAGAGCTTGTCCCCTGGATGAAGAATACATTGCACTCCAGAGGAGGCTCGTGACAAGCACTGAGAGCATACAAAGAGGCCAAGAAAGGTTCTTCAGGAACGAAGACAGGTTCATCTGGAGCCAAGGGAGGTTCTTCAGTGGCCAAGAGAGGTTACACAAATGCAGCATAGAGCTGCAGAGTGACATGGCAGCATCATTAAGTGCAAGTGTTCAAAACCAGTCACAGATGATGCGAATTCTGTCTGATATGCAGATGGACAATAGATGGAGAGAACAAAATCAACTCTTGTGTTGGTTGAGCACTTTACACACCAGCAGGACACTGCCTCCAGCCTATCATCTGTGGCCATCACACCAGCAGAAACACCAGAATATGCTAAAACCAGGAGAACAAGGCAATCCAATACAGGCACCTCAGCTCCCTCATCCAAGAAGCCAAAAAATAAATAAATATTATTGTAGTTTACCATAAACCTTGTCCTCTGTTATTTAACATGTAATTGTCATACACATCCATGTGAGGTGTGTTTTATTACACTAATATTGTTAAAACATATAATATGACCTGTGTGGAAATGGCAATAAAAACAGGTAATATTATCATGTTTATGACCTATTCTTGTACTATAACTCACATCCACATAGTTGTTTATGAAGGGTACATATAGTAATATTCACTTATAAGATGTAAATCAATGTATCTCACATCCAATATAAATTGACACATGAGTATATATAATACTGATGTTACTAATAGCAGACATCCCAACTGTCCCGGAAGGTCCGGAAGTCTCCTGCATTGAAAAAGCTGCTCCCTGACACCTGCAAATTAAACACAATCTCCCGGAAATGGCGGTGCCAGAGAAAATGATAACAAAGAGATAGAGAAACTGGCACTAGATATAGTAAGTTAGGAATAATAGAATATTACTTCCGGTGCTAACCCTAATATTAAACATACAATTACAAATTGGTAAGGGAACTAAAAAAGAAAAGGGTTTTACTAGCACTCATTCCTAATTAGTAGTTATTTAAAAAAAATATTAATTTTTATTAAGTTCATGTTAAAACAAGGACCACCTTGGTAAAGTACCCAAACATAAAACTGAACACCTAGCCCCCCTGTTTCCTGGCCGATAGCAGCTCCCTCGGCTTCAGGTGTCAGGGACTAGGGACAGCGTTAAAACCAACGAATAGTGCACCTAAAGTGTGCTTACTAAGAGCACAAACGCGTTTCGGCTGTATTATTCAGCCTTTTTCAATGTGATATGTCAAGCCGAGGCCCCGGTGCCACCCTCTTAAGTAGTGCTTGTTGTAGGTTTTCCAACCAATCCCATTCCTTTCTCGTGAGACGCCCTATTGACAGCCAATGAGAGTCTGTGTGCGGTAGGCGTGAGAACCGGCTATGAACTGATTGGATTAACCGTATGAATTTCAACACCAATGATTCATTGATTTCAGAGAGCGAATTGCTTTAACTTTATGTTATAAACCCTGTATCATCCAATATTTTCAAAACGGTAAACATATAGAGAGACACTATATTTGATCATTAATATAATATAATTTATGTGTGATCAGGTCGCCTGACTTTTCGGCGATTTTATTATATCTCCGTGCTAAGTATAAAGATTTTACATCCGTGTTATCTATTGCACTGTGTAATGTATTCACACTCGTCATCATATGTCTCCTACATATCACAATTAAAAATATATAATATAAGTCTGATCATTCGTGAAATAGTGTCCATTTTCAAATCACACAGCCCTACAGCATGCAACACTCCCATTCAAGAGATATTACTAAAACAGTGTCATTAACTCTGCCTCGTGCAGACTCCCAAACTCTGCCTCGTGCAGACTCCCAAACTCTGCCTCGTGCAGACTCCCAAACTCTGCCTCGTGCAGACTCCCAAACTCTGCCTCGTGCAGACTCCCAAACTCTGCCTCGTGCAGACTCCCAAACTCTGCCTCGTGCAGACTCCCAAACTCTGCCTCGTGCAGACTCCCAAACTCTGCCTCGTGCAGACTCCCAAACTCTGCCTCGTGCAGACTCCCAAACTCTATAATGTGATAACATTTTCAACTATTTCATAATCAGCACTAAGGAATTATGAATTGGGGGGGCTGGAGGGTACAATAGTGAGGTGGTACAGTAAGGTACTACACAGAGGTGGTACAGTGAGGTACTATAGTGAGGTGGTACAGTGAGGTACTATAGTGAGGTGGTAAAGTGAGGTACTATAGTGAGGTTGGCATGCAGTGAGGTAGTATAGTGAGGGGCGCGGGGGGGGCACCTTCCTGAAATTAGTTTTTGCAGGTTGGGATGTCTGTGATAGGGTGTGCATTTTCAGGTGTTTTAAGGCTGCAGGTCAGAGGTTGTGTTGTTTGTGATTGGTTGGACACAATTGCAGAGGCGGAATATTGATTATAATAATTAAGTGGTCAGCAAGGTTTAAAGTGAAGTTAAAGTCTGGGTGACTCGCTCACGCCGTTCTGCCCTTTATTTGAAATGATCTTGACTTTCTTTCATCATTTTGCCTACATTTTAATCTTAACATTTTTTTTTTTACCTTTTATTTGTTCCCCATTATACTTGTTGTACCCCATTATATATTTGTCCACCCGCCATCTTAGATAACTTGATTGACATATATCGAAGATGTAATGCTCCAATCTCCGTTTCCCCCCTGGGGCGTTCAGCCCCTTTTTCAAAACGTCACTACTAAGTGATGCGCATGCGTAACTTCATGAATAGCGTCATGTCTCTGAGGCTCGTTCATGAGACATGCATGCGTATTCATCTTCCTTTTTCCGAACTGGATACATAACAACAACAACATTAACGATCGCGCTACAAGTAAGTAACAAGAAGCTTTGTATAAATATGATGTAATCATGTGTACTGATATGCATATTGGGATAGAAGTCGAATATTGCATTGCAATGTTATTGATACTAAAAAAAAGAAATTAAACAGTTATTGATAGAAAATAATTGATAAAATTTTAAAAAAGAGAACTAGAAGAAATGGTACAAATCAAGCTAAGAATATTAATAAATAGAAGAAGAATGAAGATAGATTATATGGACCTGTAGAAATAAAGACAAAATAAATAACTTTGGAATTCTACATAATATAGCGATAATAATATTTCAGAATGTTGTATTAAATTATATCGTAATAGTAGCATATAACTGTGAACTGGTACTGAATATTTTCAAACAGTTACTTACCGTAAAAATAAAATGAAATCGGATCATCTCAAGCGGTTCCGTAATAGTTAAAAAATGCTAACGATGCACATGATCACATAGTACTCAATAAATGTATGTATTCATTCTTTGAATACTATGTTTCACTTACGCGACCACAAAATGTAACGCATGCACAATTCGGGTGCACATACGCAGGCGCAGTTTCTTTGCTATCTTGTGCACGCGCTTTAGACGGACGTAGAGAGTGTGTGTGACCACTCGCTATGTCACTAATACAGAATAAGGAAGTGTTGGAGGGGAGGAGTCCCAATGAAAACAGGTAGTATTTTTATATTTAATTTTTAATAGAAAGGAAGATGCAAATAAAAAAATAAAGTTAGCGACTAGGATGCTAATAAGATATTAAATATTATTAAAGTATTGGTGATTGGTTTAAGAACAAATATAAAGTAAAGAAGCAAGTCTATGTTCACAAGGTGATCAAATAATGAGATCTGATTATACCTACAAACTCAATCCATTTGATTAGGTTGTGGCTTAAAAACACTAAATCAGCTATTTCAAATACACAAATAAACCTTAAAAAAGCAAGTCTCATATTTTTTTATACTATACTGTCTTTTTAACTATTTGAGATGCTGCTTAAATGTATGTGTTTGTTAAGACTTCCAGGGAGTTACGTTGCTTTTTTATTCAGTGCAAGAGTTGCTTCGCCTGCCATGTGTGACGAGATGAGAATGGAGTAGACTTTCTAAATTCTGCGCACGTAAGGCCTTACGCTGTATATTGGATACCGAATTGCGCGCCAGTTCTATATTAGTCTCTGGGAGTAAAAAATGCGGCTGACGGGTGAAATATAGGGGCGTAACTTGTATGCTTTGCCGTATATGTAATACCAAAATCGCGTAAAAACTGGCGGAGCCAGCTTTTGCGGGCGACGCCGCTCATGTAATCTCGACCTAAGTGCTATTGCATTGTCTTTTTATCATGCATTTGCTGGTCATGCAAATCTACTGTGTTTACTGGCCGTTTAAGGGTTTGTCATTGTTTTGATGTTCTCTTAGTTACCTGTGCTGAAAATTTGATTCTAAAGATTTGTTTTTATAATTGGGCCTCAAGACATTTATTCAGCACAAGTAAAATGTGCTGTTTATTTCGGAAAATACTTCCTAGAACGGTTTAATTATTTAAATAGTATGTGCATGGGTGTAGGGTATTATTTAAAGGGACAGTCTACACCAAAATTATTATTCTTAAAAAAGATAGATAACACCTTTACTACCCATTCCCCAGATTTTTGCAACCAACATTGTTATATTAATATACTTTATAACATTTAAACCTCTAAATTTCTGCCTGTTTCTAATCCACTTCAGACAGCCTCTTATCACATGCTTTTTATTTAATTCATGTGTGTCATAAAGATAACATACTACTCACTCATGTGAAGTTGTGCATGACACTAAAATGCAAGTCAATGGATAATAAATAAATAAATAGCCATGTGATCAGGGGGCTGTCAGAAGAGGCTTAGATACAAGGTAATCACAGAGGTAAAAAGTATATTAATATAACTGTGTTGATTATGCAAGACTAGGGAATGGGTAATAAAGGGATTATCTATATTTTGTAAACAATAAAAATATGGGAGTTGACTGTCCCTTTAAGTGTATTTTGTGTAATCCTGTGGAGAAAATATTACAGTGATAGTGTACTCTACTATTTTTTATAATGCATGTGGAGGAGCATAGTAAAATTATATCTTGCATGGAATCACTCTTTACAATGTATGTTTGTCTATAAATTATTCTGCTGTATTAATGATCCCTGGCTCTAAGAACAACTCCCATTACTGTTTGGATAGAGAAAACACCCCCCCCCTTCTCCCCAAACCTGACCATAAAATGTGCATGAACATTCTTTTTAAAACAAGCAAAAGGCTATAACACATGAATTTGCACTACATTTTCTTGTTTATATGGAGAAAGCATTGTATTATAATTTAAACACTAAGTTTAAGTAGTTGCTAACTTAGGAGAGACAAAAGGAGAATATATCTTCATTTTGTTATGTTTAATTGCACGATTACAGTTTTTAGGTGGGCAGCCATTATTACATTAGTAAAGCTAAAATAGAACAATCAAGTCTGCAATCTTTTTGGACTGCTGCAAGTAGATATTCAATGTAGCCACATTTAATAAGCAAGAGAAAATAGTTATCTGCTTACTATCCCCAAACTTGCACAAAGGAGAGAGTTTTAAAGGGATATGAAACCCCCAAAAAATAATTTTGTGATTCAGACAGAGCATACAATTTAAAAAAGTTTTCAATTTACTTCTATTATCAAATTTGCTTAATTCCCATGACATTCTGTGTTAAAGAGATAGCTAAGTAGGTATTTGGAGCAGGACCGTCTTTAACACAGGGCAAAAGGGGCAGCTGCCCAGGGCCCAGTTTATGTTGAGGGGCCCAAGAGTCCTAAAAAAAAAAAAAAAAAAATTTTTTTTTTTTTTTTTTATGGTTCATACCAGACTGCTGATTTGACATGGGGAACACACACATTCAGTCCTAATACTGTCACAGTCAAAAGTACTCTGCTTATATATATTTTTTTTTAAACTGTGCCAGACCGTGCCGGTGTCATGTGATATGCCAAGCTATTGCCATGTGCTGTTTTAGATGTGCACTGTGCAGCACTGAATGTTAAGCCCTAACTCAGCATCCAGCCATTCCCACTGCATCATAAAAGGTCCTACTGGGGTTACCACTGTTACGAGGTAACTGCTCTGGTGGCAGGGATTGTTTCCGGGTAGGGCTGACTGTAGGCACATGCAGCAGAAAGCTGGAGCGGCAAGCACGTGAGGATTTGAGCATCTGTGCAGCTGCATACACTGCTCTCTTCAGTCTTGAGGCTGTGTGACTCATCTCACACTGTATCCATGCAGCCTTGGACAGACAGCATCCAGTCTGCTGGTCCCCTTAGCCCTGCTCTTTCTGCTGTGGCCCTAAGATCAACTAACTGAAGTTTGTTAGGGTAACAGTGCTTTGTAGAAAGGTGTCAGTGGGAAGAATAAGTGAGTGCACCCACACCCCTCCCCATGCAGCATTGTCTAGTGCAAGGTGAGAGGGAACTTGTTCCTAGCAAAGAAGTGACATGTGCTGCTGTGGCTGATGTATAGTGTCATGCTGATACTTCACACATTAATGTAAGGTTTATTTTTATAGTTTTTGTTTTATCTCTGTCTCAGATTTTTTTTTAAAATATTTTTATTAGATTTTTCAGATGAAATAAACAAATACAACATTAGTACGACCAAAGCGTACTATTTCAGTAACATGACAAAAAGAATGGATACATAAGGAAACACAGTGTATGCATTAATGGATCAACTAAACATATGTAACCTCTATATCCAAAGTAAGGGTATTACAGAATTGTTCACTTAACTCAGAAGTAACTGAAAAAAAGAAAAAAAAAAGAAAAGAAAAAGGGGGGGGGGTCATCGAGGGGAGGGGGAGGGGGGAGGATAGGGTCTAAGGCCAAGGGAATAAACCTGTAATGGACACTAATTAAAACTAGATAGGTGTGGGATGTCGTACCGACATTACTGAGTGAGGGTATAATAGACTAAGTCTCAAAGCTAGGGAAATAAAGATGCTACAATAAACATTAAAGAACAAAACAATCTCTTAGATTATAATATTACATTAGAATAGACAAGTAACAAATATAGACTCATGTAGATAAAAATTTCTCCTAAGGAAACCCAAAGTGATATCTCTACATGTATACTTAACAGGCTAAACAAAAACCTCATTTTATATTTTTATTGTAACTCCCTCTCCTGATATGGTAAGCCACTTTTGGCTCATGCATCCAAAAATTTTATCTAGAGGGAATAGAATGATAAAAGTGGTCTCTCTTGGACCCTTAGTAAAGTGGATTAACATTCTCAGCTTATATAAGCATCTGAGGTATGTATGGATAACATATTATATGAAGGCATAAAACCACATAAGTACCTGAATCTTCCATGCATCTGGTCAACTCACACCATAATATAGTCAGGGAAAAGTAAACAGAATGCAGAGATCATTAGGGAAATATCACATTAAACCAAGAGGACAAAAGTGATTCCAGCCCTGCGAGTTTGAGCCTTAAAATCAGATGACACTAAAGTCCATTACACTATTACAGTATAATAAAGTCAATCTGAACAGCACTTAATAAAAATAATAACATTTGTGAAGCAAGACTTAGATATATATGACAGAGAGGACCTTGTACATCAGACATAAAGTCTACATAGATAGTCCAGATAAGACTCTCGGAGGAGATGGGGAAAAGAAAACAAAATGAATAACTGATTCTTAGCGGGCAGTTGAAGGATTTAGTAAGCCGCTTTGTTCAGGAAAAAAGTTAAACTTTCTAGCCGATGCCCGTTCTGCTTGGGGAAAAGAAGAGTCTTACCGGTATGATTCTGAGCATGTGGGGGTAAGGGTGCAGGAGGCCAAGGATCTCGACCCTAGATAACCCCTTTCCAGGTGATGCCGCAACAAAAATCAGGTGTCTCAGAGCTGTACCCGGCTCAACTAGTGTGAACCAGCAAAGAGTGGATGTGTCCACAGGGCCGTTATGAAGGGTTGGGATACGCACACCAGCAGGCCGCCTCCCAGGGAAGCCAAAGGTAAACACAGCTCCCTCCATGAGAAGTGCGGGTCTCCGTGAGTCTGAGCCACCCACATCAAGCTGCAGGGGACTCCGCTGCATTGTAAAGTCACTGCCGATATTCCCCAGGTTAGGCATATCCCACCGCTGGGGGTTCTGAACAATCTTCCCCATGTGCTGGGGAGCAACACTGCATTCCTCCGTATCCCTGCTCCCAAATTCACGTGTGCCATCATAATCAGAGTAGAGTGGTGCAGATTCTTCTGAGACCAATTCAATTAGAGACTCCACATCTCTTTCAGCTGAAGCCTTGAGTTCTCGGTCGCCATCTTGGGTGTCACGTGGGGACGAGCAACTTGCAAAACTCTGCGCAATTAGGTAACGCAGTCCAGCAAAGTGTTCGTTTAGAATCTTAGAAATAATATCTTCTGTTCCCCTTGTATCGACATCCATAATGTGTAGTCAAGTAGGACTACTTGTAACCCAGTCGCCTGGGGGGGAAATGTGCGGTAGCTTAAAACACCGCGGCCTGTCAGACAGTGTCGCTTAGTTTGGCTAAACAGCATAGGCTAAAGAACCAACTTAGATAGACTCATACTCCACAGCGATCTTGTAAAGTTATAATCACCAAAGGATCTGAAGTATCCCTTAGGAACCTAAAAAAGGCTCAAATATGTTGTATGTAGAACAGGAGCTCCTCCAAGATGCATCCTGCCGGTTCAGCTCGTCGCTCCGCCCCCTCTGTCTCAGATTTTACAGCTTCCCATAGTAGTTCTGCTGTTCCAGTCAGTAAACTTATACTGCACCTTCATGCTTCCTCCTCAGTCTTTACCTTGCTTTGCTCCTGTTGGCTGCCCTAAATCTCTTTAACCAGCTAACCTCACACCAGAATCACATTCAAAAGAATATTAAATGAATCCTCAGTGGAGGAATTTATATATTTATTTACTTATTAGTACTGCTTAGGTCCAGTTTCACATATTGCAATTTATTTCATTTTTTTAAATGATTAGCTCAACAGTGGATAATCCACTGCTGGGCTAATAATTAAAAAAAAATTGATTTAGTTGTGTTTTGGGATGTTGGGGTGGAGAGCGAAATTGCATGGGGGGGGGGGGGCAAGAAAATTTTCGCCCAGGGTCCAGTCAATATTAAAGACGGCCCTGATTTGGAGAACTATATGGCAGGAAATGGTGCTACCATCTAGTGCTCTTGCAAATGGATAGCATTCTTGCAAAACTGCTGCCATATAGTGCTCCAGAAATGGGCCGGTTCCTAAGCATACATCTCTGCTTTTTAACATAAATATCACAGACGGCAGCACCTTCCAACGGATAAAAAGTCTTTATTTTGTCATACCAGGATTACAAAAATTGTGACATTTCGGGTACAAAACCCTTAATCATACATAGCTACAAATTTACAAATGCGCTCTTTTATAGGCCCACCTACACTCAGGTGCTTAATTGACACCTCCAGTACAACACCACCTAGTGGTAACATAATAAAAGGATATACAAACCATCACCTTTGTTACATTTTAAGTACATAATGCAGGTCAGACATAATTTAAAAACAATATGAACAATATCATAGCAAATATATATACAGATATGAAACTAAACCTCTACAATCAACACTATATTACTTTTACATGGGGTTTTTTTTTAGCACCAAAGAATCAAATATTTGTGGGGAAAAGCTATAAGAATAGAGAAAAATCTAATTCTTTATTTAACCCCTGCGGTTGCATGGCACCTAACTTATGTATCCAAAATGTCTCCTTCCTTTTTAATAACAACTCCCTATCCCCTCCCCGCCTAGGCAGGGGTACTGCATCAATTACCTGAAAACGTAATTGGCTAATATTATGTCCACATTGTAAAAAGTGGCTAGAGACAGGGGCCTCCCAGTTGTTACACCTAATGTTGCTTTTATGTTGAACAATTCTTTCACGGACCCAATGGGTGGTCTCCCCAATATAAACCCTCCCACACGGACATTTAATAAGGTACACTGCAAACTTAGTATTGCATGTGTAGTACCCTCTTATATAGAATTTTATTCCAGTCAGTGGATGTACAAAAATTGGGCCTTTTTATCATCGAATTACAATTACCACATCCTAAACATGAATAGCAGCCTTGTCTCTCTTCCCCTTTTAATACACCTTGTCTTAACATTCTTTTACTGCCTAAATCAGTATGGACTAGTACGTCTTTAAGGTTCCTCCTTCTTCTAAAGGCTGGCATAGGGGGTAAACTGAATTCAGCCACTCCTGGGTGGCAATTCTGAAGGATTGGCCAGTGTTTCCTAACAGTCTTCATTATTTCATCATTATGGTTATTATAATCCATTACCATTATCAAATGTTTGTTTTCTTTTTTTAATGATGAACATAATGGAGCCTGTACTCGTGCAAGTTCTCCCTGTATGAGGTTAGTGGGGTATCCCCTAGCTTCAATTTTTTTGCCATATCCCTGTATCTTTTATTACGTCTTTCCTCATCTGATACAATACGTTGGACTCTCAAAAATTGACTTCTGGGGAGTGATTTGATTGTGTTTCTAGGGTGGTAAATTTGGTAGTGTAGCATACTGTTCCTGTCTGTGGGTTTAGTGTATAAATCAGTACATATTGTCGCATCTTTAAAGTATACAGTGGTGTCCAAAAAATTAACCTCTACCTCGCTAGCAGTTAAACAAAATTTTATTGAATTAGTACTCCTATTTAATTAGTCTACAAACGCTTCTAGGGTTCCAATGTCGCCACACCACACACCGAATATATTGTCTATATATCACCACCAAACCGCTGCATACTTGAGGAACAAGTTGTTCTCATATACAAATCTCTCTTTATAGACGTTCATATATATATTCGCGTATGTGGGGGCGACATTGGAACCCATGGCCGTGCCCTGCAGTTGGAGAAAAAATGTGTCCTGGAATAGAAAATAATTTTGATACAATACAATCCTCAATAAATGTTCAAAAAACATTTTTTGAGCTGTAGTATATTCATAATTAGCCCAAAGTACTTTCATAACTGCGGTAATCCCACTTTCATGTCTTATTGCAGTATAAAGACTGCTAACATCTAAAGTGAAAAGTATGCATTTATCACTATTAAGATTTAAATTGCGAATTTTCTCCAGGAAATCCCCAGTATCTTTAATATATGAATTACCCAGGTGCAAAAGCGGCTGCAATACTTTGTCCAAAAATATGGCTATTCTGGAAAACACTGAATCTATACCGGCCACAATGGGCCTACCTGGTGGATTGTCTAGCCGCTTGTGCACCTTGGGTAAAGTATAAAAAACCGGGATACATGGATAAAACGTGTTATCAACATAGCTTTACATATGGGTTTAATATCCAAAGATGTTTCAGATTTTTTGATTGTGGAATATCCACGTATCCCGGTTTTTTATACTCTTCCCAAGGTGCACAAGTACTCTTCGAGATGGGACTGGAGTTTTAAGTAGTCCTGTCAGCCTCTCAGTGTGAGCATGGATGAAGGTTACAGTCCGGAGATGCAGGGAGAGTCTATCTGCGAAACCATCCCGACTCATATTAACAGCTCCATAGGCAATCAGCGTTGACAAGTTTCGCCCCCACATATGCGAATATATATATGAAGTCTATAAAGAGAGATTTGTATATGAGAACAACTTGTTCCTCAAGTATGCAGCGGCTTGGTGGCGATATTTAGACAATATATTCGGTGTGTGGTGTGGTGACATTGGAACCCTAGAAGCGTTTGTAGAGGAATTAAATAGGAGTACTAATGCGATTAAATTTTGTTTAACTGCTAGCGAGGTAGAGGTTAATTTTTTGGACACCACTGTATACTTTAAAGATGCGAGAATATGTACTGATTTATACACTAAACCCACAGACAGGAACAGTATGCTACACTACCAAACTTACTACCCTAGAAACACAATCAAATCACTCCCCAGAAGTCAATTTTTGAGAGTCCAACGTATTGTATCAGATGAGGAAAGACGTAATAAAAGATACAGGGATATGGCAAAAACATTTGAAGCTAGGTGATACCCCACTAACCTCATACAGGGAGAACTTGCACGAGTACATTGATAATGGTGATGGATTATAATAACCATAATGATGAAATAATGAAGACTGTTAGGAAACACTGGCCAATCCTTCAGAATTGCCACCCAGGAGTGGCTGAATTCAGTTTACCCCCTATGCCAGCCTTTAGAAGAAGGAGGAACCTTAAAGACGTACTAGTCCATACTGATTTAGGCAGTAAAAGAATGTTAAGACAAGGTATATTAAAAGGGGAAGAGAGACAAGGCTGTTATACATGTTTAGGATGTGGTAATTGTAATTCGATGATAAAAGGTCCAATTTTTGTACATCCACTGACTGGAAAAAAATTCTATATAAGAGGGTACTACACATGTTATACTAAGTTTGCAGTGTACCTTATTAAATGTCCGTGTGGGAGGGTTTATATCAGGGAGACCACCCGTAGGGTCCGTGAAAGAATTGTTCAACATAAAAGCAACATTAGGTGTAACAACTGGGAGGCCCCTGTCTCTAGCCACTTTTTACAATGTGGACATAATATTAGCCAAATACGTTTTCAGGTAATTGATGCAGTACCCCTGCCTAGGCGGGGAGGGGATAGGAAGTTGTTATTAAAAAGGAGACATTTTGGATACATAAGTTAGGTGCCATGCAACCGCAGGGGTTAAATAAAGAATTAGATTTTCTCTATTCTTATAGCTTTTCCCCACAACTATTTGATTTTTTGGTGCTAAAAAAACCCCATGTAAAAGTAATATAGCGTTGATTGTAGATGTTTAGTTCCATATCTGTATATATATATTTGCTATGATATTATTCATATTGTTTTTAAATTATGTTTGATCTGCATTATGTACTTTAAATGTAATAAAGGTGGTGGTTTGTATATCCTTTTATTATGTTACCACTAGGTGGTGTTGTACTGAGGTGTCAATTAAGCACCTGAGAGTAGGTGGGCCTATAAAAGAGCGCATTTGTAAATTTGTAGCTATGTATGATTTAATGGTTTTGTACCAGAAACATCACAATTTTTGTAATCCTGGTATGACAAAATAAAGACTTTTTATCTTTTATCTTGACAAAGGCTCGGGAAGAGCCGACACGCGTTGATCTGATCCACAGCTTCATATGACAAGTAAAGCCAGAACACTGGCCCTGTCTGTGTGAAATAGCAGGTGAAGAACTTTTGGAAAAGTCTGTACAGCCTAACTCCTATAACCGCAACACCAGCGTCAGAGTGGGACACTGAAATTCCGGTCCGTCTGACTTGCTGCTGGGGCGATAGGAGTCGAAGATTTGAACAAGTGCGCGCACCATCATACGAGGAGCTGATTGCTGAAATGAAACACCGGACCTCCAAGATAAAGAAAATCGGGGATTCAACAACCGCTGACTAGCGGCATCTTTAACATCGCTCTGTGAACCTTCAGTCGACCAGGGACAGTACAGGTACTAGCGAAATCATTTCAGCTGCCTGCATGTAAAACAAGGTACTATTTCCCCAAACTTTCAAATGGTTGATTCTTTAAACTGAATTTTATTGAGGGAATACATACCCATAAAAACTGTTGCCACATTGAAATAGACTTGTCTGAATACGATTATACACTTGACACGCTAGCAAGGAAGTGCTATATTGGAATATCAAAGACGGAACTAATTCAGCAAACTAGTAAATTAACCCTTGTATGTTTTTGAATCAACTGATTATCAACTTGGCATTAATATAGCAGCAATTGTTGCTTCAACTTTGTATCAAGTTTTTTATACTTAGTATTTGAACTAGAATATTATACATATATTTATTATAATTGCGACTAATTTTATATTTTATGAGATTATTTATTCATGATAGGACACCGGTGTCTTTTAGCTAATTTCATTGCTATTTAGTTTATTTTATGTAATACATTTTAACAGGAAATAAAATTGTGATCATTTATTTATTATTTGTAAAAAATGTATTTCTTGTTGGACATCCTCACTTAGATTGGATGGTAAATGTTTGGCCGACGAAGGAATTGAATTCTTAGAGCGGATTGCCCTTTTGGGGCGCCCCCCACACTCTTTTTTTTCTTTTGGTTAAAGACTTTTTATCCGTTGGAAGGTGCTGCCGTCTGTGATATTGTTGATTGCAAAGGTATACAGCGCATTTATATTGGCGTGCACCTGACAGATGTGCTGTTCTACTGTGAGTGTTTAAATATTGCTTTTTAACATAAGATACCAAGAGAGAGTAAAGTTGATAATTGAAGTACATCAGAAAGTTGTTTAAAATCACGTACTCTATCTGAAGCGGTGCTCTGACAAAATGCAGACAGACATTTGGCAGATGGACATTTGGCAGACAGCCTTCTGTCAGACTGACATTTGGCAGACGGACAGAATGCCGAAGAATGTTCCGATTTCGTCCGAGGGCAGATACTCTCCAGAGTGCTCTATTCTAATCAGAGCCTCGGACGCCGCAACTGCCTCTGGGAACCTTACCATGGGTCGCAGCCCGCACGTCTTGTAATTCTCTGTCTGGGAAATTCTCTATCTATTTATCTATCATATCTATCTATCTATCTATCTATCTATCGAATCTATCAAATTTATCTATCACATCTATTAATCTATCTATCTAATCTATGTATCTATCAAATCTATCTATCTCGTGGCCGGACTGTTATCTGACAGCCACTTGTGTGTCGGACAAATGTCCGTCTGCCAAATGTCCGTCGGCTAAAAGTCCGGCCACGATCTGAAGCATGAGTTTCATATCCCTTTACGTACCATATTTTGAACAAAGTTTGTAAGCTTACCTTTTATTACATATATCTTTTATATGGTTATTGATGTTGCAGTATCTCATAATAGATTGTTCAGAAACTTTTTAGTATTATTGTCACTGAGTTTAAATATATGAAAAGGATCTTTTAAACTACTAAAGGTTGCCAACATTTTTGAAAGTAGCAAGGCACAGAATACAGATTTTTATAAATGATAATTAGAGTGAATATTTCAATTCATTGATTTGGTTTGCTAAGTTAATAACCCCTTAATTTTGCTTGACGACCTGTTGTCATACACACTGAGTTCATGTTTCACTGAAGTGATACAATTTATTTAATAAAAAAAACAATTATGTATGAGATTGTAAAAGTTGTTTAAAATCACATACTCTATCTGAATCATGAAAGAAAAATTTTGGGTTTCATATCCCGTTTTATACATTTTGGAGTTTTTATTTCTGTATGTATTGTCTTATATTTTAAAACACTTGTTATGTAGACAAAGTCTAGAAAAATAAATACTTGCATACAAATATTATTATTTGTTATTATATTTTAAATGTTATAAAATCTGTACTGGTGCTGGTGTTGTCAGTATCTACTCTAATGGAGTTTGAAGAAAAACCTTAGGACGGACTGTAGTTGTGTGAGTATTCAAAAAAAAAAAAAAAATATATAAAATAACATTTAGTTACAGAGTTACTGGTAGTCAGCATAAAACCTTATTTCCATCTTAATATGGGAAGAGTCCACAGCTGAATTTCTTACATGTGGGAAATACTGAACCTGGCCACCAAGAGGAGGCAAAGACACCCCAGCCAAAGGCTTAAATACCTCCCCCACTTCCTCATAACCCCAGTCATTCTTTGCCTTTCGTCACAGGAGGTTGGCAGAGAAGTGTTAGAAGATTTCGGAGTAGTCTCTTATGGATAGGCTGACCATATTGCCGCTTTAAGGAGGAACACATATGAAAAATACATATGTGAGGGTTCTTATACAAAACCATTTCTTTAAACAGCCCTGAAAACAGCCCTGACATATGTATTTTTCATATGTGTCCCTTTTTAAAGCGGCAATATGGTCAGCCTACTTATGGAGGGTAGTACTCTTCGAAATGGGACTGGAGTTTTAAGTAGTCCTGTCAGCCTCTCAGTGAGAGCATGGATGAAAGTTAGAGTCTGGAGATGCAGGGAGAGTCTTTCTGCGAAACCATCCCGACTCATATTAACAGCTCCATAGAGTTGACAAATTTCGCTGCCTGCTTTCTTCACTCAAGTCCATGTCAGAAGCGATCCTAATATCTGTCACACTTGAAGGGCCGTGTTCCTGTTCCACGGCGTAGATTCTGGTAAGATCGTTTCATATTTTATACATGTATGATAACGCAAGAAGACAGGGTCACAGTGTGACTCCTTTTATCTGTATAGAATCAAGGGTTAATATCTCCTTAGGGGGATTATTGAACATGGGGAATAATCTTATATGTTTATTTGATTGTATGCTGATTTAAGTGTGAGATGTTATGGGCTCATAGGCTGTTATGGAATATGCAGGTTTCACCTTCACTTTGAGAGCCATGCAGCTTACAAGCTTGGCGCACTTTCTCATAGCAGGGACGGTCCGGCATTATGCACCATGTGATTAATTCCCTTTTTCCTGACCAAGTGCCTATTAGAGAGGAGTCATACATCTCTGTTCTGTATGGGTCATAGGAGGTGGTGAGTGCCCCAGCCATTGGGGTATAAGGGTGTCATTTAAAAAAAAAAAAAAAAATAAGATTTTTATTTCTCTAGTTCTCCGGTTATTGCACTAGCGATGGAGTAATTTCTGTTTTTATGGTGAGGTGGCCTTAGTTCTGCCCTCTCAATTATCTTCCATATGCCTTGATAATGTGATAATATCAAACATGTTTGATACCATGGAGTTATCCACCTCTGAGGAGATGAGGTGCGTACCCTACATTCTTATATCTCTCTACACATGCAGTTTTGCCATAGCATTGCTGATCCTCCATCTGGAGGGGGCCTTTTTTTCACCAGACGTTACTGCCCAGACAGCGGTGTCTGCGGCCTTTAATGCTTTACCTCACCCTGCTTAGAGCAAGCGAAAGGTTTCATATTGCACTCCTTCCCAGAGTACCTCAGATAATTTATTGGATTAACTGAGGGTTATCGAAGGATGAAGTTCTTTCTGAGACTTCAGAGTATGAACATTCTGGGTCAGAGTCTGCTGCCTCTAAACCTCCGGCCGCGGAGGAACCAGACTTTAGTTTAGGAATTTGCGCTTTCTTCTAAAGGAAGTTTTTGTCGAATTCAGAGGTTCCAAAGGCCAAATTGCCTGATGAACCTTTAATTCCTAAATTGGATAGAGTTTGAGGACAGGGTGGTACCATATCCTTCCCTGCTCCTGTTAGATGGCGAACATTAATATGAATAAATGAATGGGACAGGATTGGATTCCTTTCCCCCCTCTTCTCCCTTTAACAAATTGTCCCCCGTCCTGGACTCTAAATGGAGTTGTGAGGTTCTGTCCCTAAATGGGATGGCTTTATCTTCACCCTTGCTAAACGTACTACTATCCAGCTTGAGGATAGTTCTTTGTTTGAAGAGCCCATGGATAAAAGATGGAAACTCTGTTAAGAAAAATGTTTCAACATACGGGATATTTGTTTCAACCGGCGGCAGCTGTTGCCACAGTTACTGGAGAAAATACCTTCTGGTGGGACTCCTTATAGGATTTGATCGGGGTGAAGGGTCCCCTCGACGTTACTCAGAAAAGATTTACGGCCTTGAGGGTTGGTAATTCTTTCATCTGTGCTGCTATTAGGCAGTTTATTTGCTTGAATGCTATGGCTTCAACTTTTACTGTTCAGGCCCGTCGGGCTCTGGCCGAAGTCATGGTTTGCTGATATGACTTCTAAGTCTAGACTTCTTCCTCCCTTTAAGGGAATGATTTTGTCTTGTCCAGGCCTGGACTCAATTATCTCCACGGTCACAAGGGGCAAGGGTGCCCTCCTACCGCAAGAGTATATGAACTAATCTAAGGGACGATTTTCGTTCTGATGAAGCCCATGTCAGCAGTCCTCCGCTATGCCAGAGCAAACCAAGAGCTCTTGGAAGCCTGCTCAGTCCTGGAATAAATCAGAGCAGAGCAAGAAGCCTGCCGAGTCTACGTCGGCATGAATGGGCAGTCCCCGGTCCTCTTCCGGATCATGTAGGGGGCAGTATGTCGCTCTTTTTAGTCGCTTGGTTCAGGGACGTGCAGGAGCCATGGGTCCTGGAGGTCATAGCTCAGGGTTACAAGATATGTTTTAAGTCTCAGCCACCCAAGGGCAGATTCCTCCTGTCTTCTTGACCAGAAAGGAGGGAATCCTTTCTGGGGTGTGTACGGGATCTGTACTCTAGGAGTCATTGTCCCAGTGCTTTCTTAATTTGCAACTGTCGTAGCTCAGTAGCATGAATTAGCATATGTTTTTCGCAAATGTCGTAGCTCAGTAGCATGAATTGGCATATGTATTTCTTGCATATTTGACATGATCAGCAGTTTAAAGAAAATGAATGTAACATTTAAATTATGTTAAAACTCTCTAAGTTGATATATATATATATATATATATATATATATATATATATAAATATATATATATATAATGTGTGTATGTATGTATGTATATATGTGTATATATATATATATATATATATATATATATATATATATACAGTGGGTATAAAAAGTCTACACACCCCTGTTAAAATGTCATGTTTCTGTGATGTAAAAAATGAGACAAAAATAAATCATTTCAGAACTTTTTCCACCTTTAATGTGACCTATAAACTGTATAACTCAATTGCAAAACAAACTAAAATATTTTAGGTGGAGGGAAGTAGAAATAAAAAACTAAAATAATACAGCACTTGGGTATGAGTTTTTCAGCATGGCACATCTTGACTTGGCAAGATTTGCCCACTCTTCTTTGCAAAAATACTCCAAATCTGTCAGATTGTGAGGGCATCTCTTGTGCACAGCCCACTTAAGATCACCCCACAGATTTTCGATTGGATTCAGGTCTGGGCTCTGACTGGGCCATTCCAAAACTTTAATCTTCTTCTGGTGAAGCCATTCATTTGTTGATTTGGATGTATGCTTTGGGGCGTTGTCATGCTTAAAGATGAAGTTCCTCTTCATTTTCAGCTTTCTAGCAGAAGCCTGAAGGTTTTGTGCCAATATTGTCTGGTATTTGGAACTATTCATAATTCCCTCTACCTTGACTAAGGCCCCAGTTCCAGCTGAAGAAAAACAGACCCAAAGCATGATGCTCCCACCAAAATACTTCCCTGTGGGTATGGTGTTCTTTTGGTTATATGCAGTGTTGTTTTTGTGCCGAACATATCTTTTGGAATTATGTCCTAAAAGTTTAATCTTGGTTTCATCAAACCAGAACACCTTTTGCAACATACTTTTAAGAGACTTCAGATGTGTTTTTGCAAAATTTAGCTGGGCTTGGATGTTTTTTTCGTAAGCAAAAGCTTCCGTCTTGCCACTCTACCCCATAGCCCAGATATGAAGAATACGGGCGATTGTTGTCACATGCACCACACAGCCAGTACATGCCAGATATTTCTGCAGCTCCTTTAATGGTGCTGTAGGCCTCTTGGCAGTCTCCCAAACCAGTTTTCTTCTCGTCTTTTCATCAATTTTGGAGGGACGTCCAGTTCTTGGTAATATCACTGTTGCACCATATTTTCTCCACTTGATGATGACTGTCTTCACTGTGTTCCATGGTATATCTAATGCCTTGGAAATTCTTTTGTACCGTTTTCCTGACTGATACCTTTTAACAATGAGATCCCTCTGATGCTTTGGGAGCTCTCTGCGAACCATGGGTTTTGCTGTAGGTTGCGACTAAGAAAATGTCAGGAAAGACCAACTAGAGCAGCTGAACTTTATTTGGGGTTAATCGGAGGCATTTTAAATGATGGCAGGTGTGTACTGACTCCTATTTAACATGATTTTGAATGTCATTGCTCACATTAAATTCTTAGAAAAAATAAACCAAGTAGTACTACAAAATTAAAAATTAAAAAAAAAACCTATGCTGCTCACTCAGCCTGTATTACTAAATGTAAACTTTGAAGGACACGAACGTTAAGCTAAGCAGGGCTGTATGTAACAAAGTACCAGCATCCAACAATGCTGGAGAGCCACAGTCCAGTCATTTTGAATAATGTGTCTGGGTTTCAGGTGGTCTGAAACCCAGACACATGATTTGAAACCCGGAGGTGGCAACCCTACTGGGACAGAATGAACAACCGGGTGGGACACTGGGACAGCGCCTCCAAACCGGGACAATCCCAGTAAAAATGGGACTTCTGGTAAGTATATATATATATATATATGTGTTTGTGTATGTATATGTTTATGTATGTGTGTGTGTGTGTGTGTGTATATATATATATATATATATATATATATATATATGCTCCAATATACATTATTATTGTATTGCACATCGTTATATATTATTTTTTTGCCTTGTTGAGCCCTTTTTTTCTCTAACATCACTTCTACAATTGATAGATTTCTAAAGCTGTTCTCCACAGTAGTTATGAAGAGCTTTGATGCACACATTTGCAGGAGAACTGTCTTTCCACTATAGGAGAAAATAAATTATACATTTTTAACTAGTTAAATGAATGAGGCGTACTATAGGAAATACGACTAAAACAAGCTAGTTTAAACCCTTATTTTTTTGCGCTTGTGCACCATGGAGAACGGGAGCAGAATAGGAGAATTTTAGAGTCGAATTTGTCCTATTTATTTTAGGCGCATGTTATCCTTTTTTAAAGTTGACAAAGTAGATTTTACTTTAGAGTACCATGTTCACATTAATGGTGTTAAATAGTGTAATGCAAATTTTCTTTTTCATACTAAAAGTGTAAGTTACAATTCATTTGAATATTTACTAGTGCTGCACACTTTTCATAGTTTATTAAAGTGAAGGTCCATTTTGATGAATTAGTGACCGGTTTTTAATAAACCTATTAAAAACAAGGGCACTTTAATTAATCAAAATTGACATTTCACTGTTTTCTTCAAAAACTTACCTTTTAATCCTGGCAGCCGCTCCAGCACTTCCTCCGCCCGTCGCAAGCCGTCTTCGCGGGTCCAAAATGACGAATCCGACTTCCTCCAATCAAAGCGTTGCATCAGGCCAAGATTCCCCCGGGGGGAAGCTGTGATTTGAGGAAGCCTGATTTGTCATTTCTGACGTCTGCAGAGGCTTCCGACGGCCGGGGAAATCGCTGGAGCGGCATTCAGGATTAAAAGGTAAGTTTTTGAAGAAAACAGTGAAATGTCAATTTTGATGAATTAAAGTGCCCTTGTTTTTAATAGGTTTATTAAAAACCGGGCACTAATTCATCAAAATGGACCTTCACTTTAAAGTTAATTTATGGCCACTTCCAATTTCCCTGCTATTTAGTATTTGGCTGAGAACGGACATTTAGAGCCAGATGACAAGTGAAGCGCAAATGTTTGTGCCTGAGCGATAAATGGTCTATCGCGGGTGTTTGCGCTCGTTGGGCTTACTGCTGGTAGTACGAGTTGAAAGTAAACACGATCGATTGAGCGCAATGATTGATTGATTACCGTGACTTCAGAGCTCTGGGTAATTGTTTTGTGAAACATAAAAGTTGCACCTTAACCCTATCACGTTGACACTTTTAAGGACCATTATAGTGGTAAACTCACTAGTGACGCTGAAAAGCTATGTGTTTAACCTCTGTTTTGCTGTTTCATACTGGACACTGACACTGAGACAAAAAAATAAATACAATTCACAAATAAAACAAATAAAATGATACAGCATCTGGCATACAACCATAACCTAGTTAATTTATACCAAAAGCTGTAAAATGAAAGAAGATGCTCTAAAACTAACACAACTACTGGGTCATGTGACTAACACTGCTGATTTGGATCATCAGCAGTTTCTGCTTGCGACCAGCAGTTCTCTGCGGGACCCATGAGGTACTTTAAACCGCACAAATGGGGTTAAACACCCAGTTAAACGCATAACTTTGCAGCATCACTAGTGATTAAATGACTGGCTCTAACAAATTAGAGCATGTTATTTTATTAATATAATGGCCCCATAAATATCATGAGCTGCAACTGTTTCTAGGTTCAATATATTTTAGTGTGAGCTCTGATAAATGTGATAAATGTTTTGGGATAATGAATGAGATTTAAGTCTGTGACCCTCATTACATGAGCCAGGTGTTCTGTTGTCATTGCTATCACAATTCCTATAATTCCTATAATTCCTCTAATACTTCTGTTCCATACTGTTGTCACACTACAAATTAGACACAAATTTGTAATGCACCCTCCGTTTCTATAGCACTATACATGGTACAATGAATAAAGACACGTCAGGAAAAGGCAGACCTGGAAAGAAGGATTGCAGTGTTCTGTTACTTAGTTTCTCAACCTGTGGTACGTGTACCCATAGGGGGGTACTTAGGGCATTGGCAAGGGGTACTACAGGGATTGTTCTTCATTGTTTTTTTCCTGATAGCTATTGCAAATATTACATAATCAAAGAATGCTGTGTTTCTCATATCTACCCTTGATCACTCCTAACAGGGCAGAGTGTAATTCCCTGCCTAGGTTGGACCACTTCTCAATCACGGATTCACCTCAAATTGGTAAAACCTTAGATTCTGGCTTGAGACAAGTCACAGATAAATGTGCCACTGTGAAATAGGTAGAGTGCATCATACTAAAGTATGCTGCAATAAAACATAACAGAAAAACTGTGTATTAAATGGTTATTAAAAATATATAGATGGTACCATCAATATTACTTACCTCATCATGCAGAAAATAGTTTATTTTCCTTTGATACAAGCTTATGGAATCAAGTAATACACATGATTTCCATTTTTTGCTCATGTAAAAGATTAATAATATTTGTGCTACAGTTCGGGTACATAGGAAACAACTGTATGCCTAAGGGGTACTTGCTACAAAAAGGTTGAGAGACACTGTTCTGTTCTATAGAAAGCTTACAATCTAAGTGTGTAGGGTAATACCTTTGAGAATGGTGCTCTTATGATAAGGCAGTTGTAATAGAAAAGACAATCAAGGGGATGATACAGGCTTAAAGGGCCATTAAACCCCAAACTTTTCTTTCACGATTCAGATAGAGACTACAACATTCCAATTTACTTCTATTATCTAATTTGCTGCAAACTTTAGATATCCTTTATTAAAGAAACAGCAATGCACATTGGTGAGCCAATCACATGAGGCATCTATGTGCAGCTACCAATCAGAAGCTACTGAGCCTATCTAGATATGCTTTTCAGGAAAGAATATCAAGAAAATGAAGCAAATTAGATAATTGAAGTAAATTAGAAAGTTGTTTAAAATGGTATTCTCTATCTAAATCATGAAAGAAAAAATTGGGGTTTAATGTCCCTTTAATATCCATATTTAGAGCACATGTTGTTAGATTTTAGGCTGAGACGATGAAAGATAATTAAAAGAACGTATAAGTCACCATTGACTCTCTGAGAAAGAACAGTGTTTGAATGAGCTAGACAGGGCAAATGCAATTAAAAACAGGGATATCTTTACTAGAAGCATTTTTATATATATATACTGTAAAAATTCTTCTGTCCAAAACCGACATCAGCCCACACATTTGAATTGTGACTATTATGTCCTTTACTAGCCCTATACCTGAGATATTAAAGGGACATGAAACCCAAATTGTTTGTTTCATAATTCACATACAGCATATAATTTTAAACAACTTTTCAATTTACTTGTATCATACAATTTGCTTAATTTTCTTGGTACCCTTTGTTAAAGGAGCAGAATGAAGTACTGGAAGCTGGCTAAACACAATAGGTGAACCAATGACAAGAAGCATAAATGTGCATCCACAAAATAGCAGCTAGCTCCCAATAGTGCATTGTTGCTCCTGATCCTACCTAGGTATGGTTTTCAACAAAGGGTAGCAAGAAAAAAAAGAAAGTTAGATAATAGAAGATGTTTAAAACTGTACACTCTCTCTGAATCCTGAAAGAAAAAAACAGGTTTCATATCCCTTTTAATGTAAAATGTAGTATAAAAAACTAAAGAGAGATTAAACACTAAATACATTCTAGATATAAATAGGCTTTTAAAGGAGAGATTAGTATAAGAATAATATCCAGATTTTTTAAAATTAGATGTTTAAATGTTTAAAAAAAAAAAGTGTGAAATTTTGAACTCCATAATGTAATAGGAACCACCATGTTGTAACCTAGATTTATTAATGTATAAAAAATGTAATCTTATATCAACTGCTGGAACCAGTTAGGGATAGTTATAAATGTATTACTTGAGTAACGATCTCAACTTGTTTAATGTCTTTTTAAAATGAATATTACTATTTTAGAGATTACCAAAAATATTGATAACATTATTGGTTTTATTAAAGGGACATTAAACGGCTAGGTACAACAACAGTAGCCTGGTTACTACTCACCAGCTCTCATTAAAGCTGTTCTATTATTTTAACTCATTAAGGAATCTAGAGCTTCACTAACTGATACTTATAAGGGGTTAAAATAATATAATTACGTTTAAGACAACTGCAGGCACAGAAGGAAAACAATAGCATGGTGAAGAATAACCATTCTATTGTAGTTGTACTCAGTAGTTTAATGTCCCTTTAAATAATTATAACTGACATAACTTGGATCTAGATCTTTCTGTAGTACTTATAACCTTATAAACTTCTAGCATTTCTATTTGGGTTACTAGTAGAGATGTGCAGTGAAGAAAATGTAATTTCGGACCAAATTTTCATTTCAAATATTCAAGGAAATTTGTTCCTTGCACTGTTAGGTTTTCGTTTAGATTAAAACAAAACAAAAATCACATTTTCGTTAAACATTTACATTCGATTTCATTAAAACCAATGTAAATGTTTATAAGCTACATACTTACCTTAACACACTCTGGAGAGCGCACTAACCTGATCCTCTTCGCGCTAGAGCCCTATCTGCGCTAACAGGAGGCTTAGTAGTTCTGCTCCCAGGACCTGTACTAAAGTTAGTGTAGGTCCTGGGTCTCGAGCAAGCTAAGCCTCCTGTTAGCGCAGCCGGGGACCTGGTAAGAGTGGGATCAGGTTAGTGCGCTTTCCAGAGAGCATGAAGGTAAGTATTAAAAGTACAGTCTACTCCTAGAATGTTTGTTTAAAAAGATAGATAATCTCTTTATTCCCCATTCCCCATTTTTTCATAACCAACACTGTTATATTAATATACGTTTTACCTGTCTGGTTACCTTGTATCTAAATCTCTTTGCAGATCGCCCCCTTATTTCAGGGTTTTTTTTTTGACAGACTTTCATTTTAGCCAATCAGTGCTAACACATAAATAACTCCACAGTAGTGAGCACACATGAAATAGTGCTGTCTAGCTGTAAAAAAACTGTCACGATGCACTGAGATAAGAGGCAGTCTTCAAAGGCTTAGAAATTAGCATATGAGCCTACCTAGGTTTAGCTTTCAACAAAGAATAACAAGATAACAAAGCATTATTGATGATAAAAGTAAAAGTGGTTTAAAATTGCATGCCCTTCATGATTTATGAAAGTTTAATTTTGACTAGACTTGCCTTTAAGCCTTGAAAATCAATTTAAAGAAAACAAATACTGACAAATTTCTTCAGTATTTTTTCATTTTCTTTAAATTTCGTTGGTGCATTCATTCGGATATTAATTCTCATTTACGAAACGGAAATCTGATTTTCAGTACGAATGTACATTAGTTCGAAAACGAATGCGCATCTGCAGTTACCAGTCTCACTAATCTAGTTTGACAACATTTTATAAACATCTTTGAGTCACTTCAGCAAATGCACCAGTAGATGTCACTGTTAGCTCAAATGACTGTTCTTTAAACTTGGTTTATAGAAAATACCGTTTTATTCACTGACCTTTGCAGTAGAATGTTAAAATGTAGTATATGTTTCTGTTTATATCAGAGACAACTGTTAATATTAGATAAGTATTGTTTGCTTAACCCATTGCTTGAATCCTATTAAATTGTTTCATATTTCTTTTAGCTATGAACTTGTTAAGTACCTCAGACATTACATTAAAAACTCCATGGGATCTGTCATTGAAGAGGAAACAGAGAAATGTACACTTGCTCAAAGCCAAGGAGAGGTATCAGGGTTTGACACTCTTGTGCAACACGTCACCAGAAGGACGCGTGAATCAAAAGAGTAAGTTGCTTTTACAGCATGTTGCAAATTTCTCTGTGAACAATTATTCATGTCTTACTGCTTAAAAAACAAATCTCTGGAACGCCTGAAAACAGAATAGATAAAACATTGTGATCATTGTTTAATTCAAACTGAGAATGTCTGATATTTAATACATATTTGGTGACCATGGAATTGTTAATCTACATTTTTCTGGATGCTAGTTTAAAGGGATAGTAAACCCAATTTTCTCTTGTAAGGTGTATCCAGTCCACGGATTCATCCTTTACTTGTGGGATATTCTCCTTCCTAACAGGAAGTGGCAAAGAGAGCACACAGCAGAGCTGTCCATATAGCTCGACCTCTGGCTCCATCCCCCAGTCATTCTCTTTGCCGGCTCTAAGCAATAGGGTCCCTATCGGAAGGGTAAAGTTTGTTATTTTAAATGGTACCGGTGTGTACTGTTTACTCTCCAGCAGAAAAGAGATGAAGATTTCTGCAGAGAGGAAGATGATTTTAGCATGTTGTAACTAAAATCCACTGCTGTTCCCACACAGGACTGAGGAGTACAAGAAAACGTCAGTTGGGGGGAACGGTTTGCAGGTTAGGCTGCAATAAGGTATGTTCAGTCATTTATTTCTAGGCAAGACTGTGATAATGCTAGAAAAGGACTGATAAGATCCCCATGAGGGAAGGGTAAGCTTTATTCAGAGACTACGTATGGAAATTCAAGCTTACATAACAGGGCTAATTTATGCTGGTTGACACTTTTTTATGGCAAGTTGACACTTTTTTATGGCAAACGGTTTTTACTAAGAAATTTCAAAAAGTTTGGTGCATTTTTCACTGTTTTGGAAAATTGTGTGCCTTTTTTATCTCTTAAAGGCAAAGTAACGTTTTTTTGCAAAGTGTGTTTTTGCTTGATTAAAGTGATTTCTAAGCCTGTTTGTCTCACTACTAGTCTGTTAAACATGTCTGACACCAAGGAAAATCCTTGTTCAATGTGTTTAGAAGCCATGGTGGGACCCCCTCTCAAAATGTGTCCCACTTGTATTGATATGTCTATACACTTTAAAGACCATATTGTTGCACTTAAAAATGTGGCCCAAGATGATTCTCAGACAGAAGGTAATGAGGTTAGCCCGTTGACCTCTCCCCAAGTGTCACAACCAGTTACGCCCGCTCAAGCGACGCCTAGCACCTCTAGCGCGTCTAACTCTTTTACCTTACAAGACTTGGCGGCAGTTATGGATAATACCCTCTCAGTATTTTTATCTAAGCTGCCCGTGTTACCTGCAAAGCGTGATAGCTCTGTTTTAAGAACAGATTATGAGCATTCTGATGCCTTAGTAGCCGTATCCGATATACACTCACAATGCTCTGAAATGGGGGCGAGGGATGTGCTGTCTGAGGGAGAAATTTCCGATTCGGGAAAGGTTGCTCCTCAGACAGACTCTGATACGTTGGCTTTTAAATTTAAACTAGAACACCTCCGCTTATTGCTCAGGGAGGTATTAGTTACTCTGGATGACTGTGACCCTTTGGTGGTTCCAGAGAAATTGTGTAAAATGGACAAGTACCTAGAAGTTCCTGTTTACACTGATGTGTTCCCGGTCCCTAAGAGGATCGCGGATATAGTAACTAGGGAGTGGGATAGACCAGGTATTCCGTTTGTCCCCCCTCCTGTTTTTAAGAAAATGTTCCCCATACCTGACACCACGCGGGACTCGTGGCAGACGGTCCCTAAGGTGGAGGGGGCTGTTTCTTCACTTGATAAACGCACAACCATACCAATTGAGGACAGTTGTGCTTTTAAAGACCCTATGGATAAAAAATTAGAGGGTTTACTTAAGAAAATCTTTGTTCATCAAGGTTTTCTTCTCCAACCTATAGCGTGCATTGTTCCTGTAACCACTGCAGCTGCTTTCTGGTTCGAGGAGCTGGAAGATGCGCTCCAGATGGAGACCTCATATGAGGACATTATGGACAGAATTAAGGCTCTTAAGCTGGCTAATTCTTTTATCACAGATGCCGCTTTCCAACTAGCTAAGTTAGCGGCAAAGAATTCAGGTTTCGCCATTCTGGCGCGCAGGGCGCTATGGCTAAAGTCCTGGTCGGCCGATGTGTCGTCAAAATCCAAACTACTGAACATCCCTTTCAAAGGAAAGACCCTTTTCGGGCCTGAATTGAAAGAGATTATCTCAGAAATCAGGACAAGTCCTTTAAGACAAAGAACAAACAAAATAATTTTCGTTCCTTTCAAAATTTCAGGAGCGGTCTCGCTTCATCCGCCCCTGCTGCAAAGCAAGAGGGTAACACTTCACAACCCAGGGCAGCCTGGAAACCTTACCAGGGCTGGAACAAGGGTAAACAGTCCAAGAAGCCTGAAGCTGCCTCCAAGACAGCATGAAGGGGTAGCCCCCGATCCGGGACCGGATCTAGTGGGGGGCAGACTCTCTCTCTTCGCTCGAGACGTACACGATCCTTGGGCCTTAGAGATTGTATCCCAGGGATATCTTCTAGAATTCAAGGACTCCCCTCCAAGGGAAAGGTTCCACATTTCTCGTCTGTCTACAGACCAGACAAAGAAAGAGGCGTTCTTACGCTGCGTAGAAGACCTACATACAATGGGAGCGATCCACCCAGTTCCAATTGTGGATCAAGGGCTGGGTTTTTACTCAAACCTGTTTGTGGTTCCCAAAAAAGAAGGAACTTTCAGACCAATCCTGGATCTCAAAATTCTAAACAAATTCCTCAGAGTCCCATCATTCAAGATGGAGACCATTCGGACAATATTACCAATGATCCAGGAGGGTCAATTTATGGCTGCCGTGGATCTAAAGGATGCGTATCTGCATATTCCTATCCACAAATATCATCACCAGTTCCTCAGGTTCGCCTTTCTAGACAAGCATTATCAGTTCGTGGCTCTTCCTTTCGGGTTGGCCACTGCTCCCAGAATTTCCACAAAGGTGCTAAGGTCCCTTCTGGCGGTTCTAAGACCGCGGGGCATAGCAGTGGCGCCTTACCTAGACGACATCTTAATTCAGGCGTCGACTTTCCAAAGAGCCAAGTTTCACACGGAAATTGTATTGGCCTTTCTGAGGTCTCACTGGTGGAAGGTGAACATCAAAAAGAGTTCTCTCTCCCCCCTGACAAGAGTTCCATTCCTAGGAACCCTAATAGACTCGGTAGAAATGAAAATATTTCTGACGGAGGTCAGAAAGTTAAAACTCTTAACTACTTGCCGAGCTCTTCATTCCATTCCTTGGCCGTCTGTAGCTCAGTGCATGGAGACAATCGGACTAATGGTAGCGGCAATGGACGTAGTCCCTTTTGCACGGATACACCTCAGACCACTGCAACTATGCATGCTCAAACAGTGGAATGGGGATTATGCAGATTTGTCTCCTCAAATACATTTGGACCAGGGGACCAGAGATTCTCTTCTCTGGTGGTTGTCTCAGGATCACCTGTCTCAGGGAATGTGATTCCGCAGACCAGAGTGGATCATTGTAACGACCGACGCCAGTCTGTTGGGCTGGGGTGCTGTTTGGGACTCCCTGAAAGCTCAGGGCTTATGGTCTCGGGAAGGAGCTCTTCTCCCGATAAACATTCTGGAACTGAGGGCGATATTCAATGCTCTTCAGGCATGGCCTCAGCTAGCTGCGGCCAAATTCATCAGATTTCAGTCGGACAATATCACGACTGTAGCTTACATCAACCATCAAGGGGGAACAAGGAGTCTCCTAGCAATGATGGAAGTAGCCAAAATAATCAGGTGGGCGGAGGTTCACTCTTGCCACCTCTCAGCAATTCACATCCCAGGAGTAGACAACTGGGAAGCGGATTTTCTAAGTCGTCAGACTTTTCATCCGGGGGAGTGGGAACTCCACCCGGAGGTATTTGCCCATCTGACTCGGCTATGGGGCACTCCAGAATTGGATCTGATGGCGTCCCGTCAGAATGCCAAACTTCCTCTTTATGTGTCCAGGTCCCGGGATCCCCAGGCAGTGTTGATAGATGCTCTAGCAGCACCTTGGTCCTTCAATCTGGCCTATGTGTTTCCACCGTTTCCTCTCCTTCCTCGTCTGGTTGCCAGAATAAAGCAGGAGAGGGCGTGGGTGATTCTAATAGCACCTGCGTGGCCACGCAGGACTTGGTATGCAGACCTAGTGGACATGTCATCCGTTCCACCATGGACTCTGCCAATGAGGCAGGACCTTCTACTTCAAGGTCCTTTCAAACATCCAAATCTAATTTCTCTGCGTCTGACTGCTTGGAGATTAAACGCCTAATTCTATCTAAGCGTGGTTTCTCTAAGTCGGTTATCGATACCCTGATTCAGGCTAGAAAGCCTGTCACCAGGAAAATCTACCATAAGATTTGGCGAAAATATATTTGTTGGTGCGAATCCAAGGGTTACTCATGGAGTAAGATTAGGATTCCCAGGATATTGTCCTTTCTCCAAGAAGGATTGGAGAAAGGATTATCAGCTAGTTCCTTAAAAGGACAGATATCTGATTTGTCTATTCTTTCACACAAACTTCTGGCAGAGGTACCAGACGTTCAAGCGTTTAATCAGGCTTTAGTCAGAATTAAGCCTGTTTATACACCGGTGGCTCCGCCATGGAGTCTGAATTTAGTTCTTTCAGTTCTGCAAGGGTTTCCGTTTGAACCTTTACATTCCATAGATATTAAACTTTTATCTTGGAAAGTTTTGTTTTTGGTAGCTATCTCTTCTGCTCAAAGATTTTCAGAGTTATGTGCTTTACAGTGTGACTCACCTTACTTGGTGTTCCACGCAGATAAGGTAGTTTTGCGTACCAAACCCGGTTTTCTTCCTAAGGTTGTGTCTAATAAGAATATTAACCAGGAAATTGTTGTTCCTTCTCTGTGTCCTAATCCTTCTTCGAAGAAGGAACGTCTGTTACACAATCTTGATGTGGTTCGTGCTTTAAAGTTCTATTTACAAGCAACTAAGGATTTCAGACAAACAACTTCATTGTTTGTCATCTATTCTGGTAAGAGGAGAGGTCAGAAGGCGACTGCTACCTCTCTTTCCTTTTGACTGAAAAGCATCATTCGTCTGGCCTATGAGACTGCTGGCCAGCAGCCTCCTGAAACAATTACTGCTCATTCTACCAGAGCAGTGGCTTCCACATGGGCTTTTAAAAATGAGGCTTCTGTTGAACAGATTTGTAAGGCAGCGACTTGGTCTTCGCTGCATACTTTTTCCAAATTTTACAAATTCGATACTTTTGCTTCTTCGGAGGCTATTTTTGGGAGAAAGGTTTTACAAGCAGTGGTGCCTTCCGTTTAAGGTACCTGTCTTGTTTCCTCCCTTCATCCGTGTCCTAAAGCTTTGGTATTGGTATCCCACAAGTAAAGGATGAATCCGTGGACTGGATACACCTTACAAGAGAAAACAGAATTTATGCTTACCTGATAAATTACTTTCTCTTGTGGTGTATCCAGTCCACGGCCCGCCCTGGCTCTTAGTCAGGTAGATTTTTAGTCTAAACTACAGTCACCACTGCACCCTATGGTTTCTCCTTTTTCTTCCTAACCTCCGGTCGAATGACTGGGGGGTGGAGCTAGAGGGGGAGCTATATGGACAGCTCTGCTGTGTGCTCTCTTTGCCACTTCCTATTAGGAAGGAGAGTATCCCACAAGTAAAGGATGAATCCGTGGACTGGATACACCACAAAAGAAAGTAATTTATCAGGTAAGCATAAATTCTGTTTTTTTCTTTCATGATTCAGATAGAGCAGCAATTTTAAGCAACTTTCTAATTTACTCCTATTATCAATTTGTATTCATTCTCTTGCTATCTTTTTTTGAAAACCAAGAATGTAAAGCTTAGAAGCCGGCCCATGTTTGGTTCAGAACCTGGGTTTCGCTTGCTGATCGGTGGCTAAATGTAGCCACCAATCAGCAAGTGCTATCCAGGGTGCTGAACCAAAAATGGGCCGGCACCTTAGCTTAGATTGCTGCTATTTCAAATAAAAATAGCAAGAGAATGAAGAAAAATGGATAACAGGAGTAAATTAGAAATTTGCTTAAAATGGCTGCTCTATATGAATCATGAAATAAAATAATGTGGGTTTACTATCCTTTTAAGCTTAGGTTAAAATAATGGCAATGTTTTAATTTATGTGTTTTTGACAAATAATTATTATAAGTACACATTTCTAACTGAGAGGTTACCAGTTGTTTGTTAGCGTGAAATAAAGGGTAGAACACATAGCTGGATAAAAATGGATCAGAACAAAACGATGCATTGGACAACAGATAGCAGAAGAGAGAGGTATACTGACATAGGAAGTATAAAAACAGCTGGAGCAAGAGTCATTAACGGGACAAACCCTAGATTTTTCTTTACATAAATGTTTTGTAGATGATCCATTTATATAGCCCATCTGGTAGTGTTTTTGTAACAATGTATAGTTTTGCTTATTTTATTTTTTAAAAACATTGTGCTGATTTTCACTCTCTTAACCAAGCCCTAAAGTATTAGATGTATACATAAATTTACAGACTCCTGCTGGCTCCTCTTTGTTATCTGTTTTTTTCATATGCGGGGGAGGGGAGTGTCTTCTCTTCCTGGTTTCTCAGCCCCTTTTACTGGGTGTCTCAACCTAACCTCATCAACAGTGTTAAACTGGGAGCTTCTAAGTACGTTTTTAAAACGTTTTATACTGGATTTTTAGATCAGTATCTGTGCATATTATTTAAAGTAGTGTCTATTACATGCAGTTATGTGAAATTAATGTATACTGTCCCTTTAAGTGGCAGTAGGAGTAATAGGATTAAATAAACCAGTTAGAGAGAGGTTGCAAGCCATTAGCAAGCTAGATACAGGAAGAAGCAAAAGACAGCTAATATATTAGCTAACATGATCAGTATATAATAGCTATGGGATAGGCAACACATACTGCAACAGCTACATTTGTGCAAAAGTAAAACACATAGATAGTGGATATATAAAAAGGTGTTTAACATACCATTATTATTATTATTGAGAAGCATGACTTTTGTTACTAATCTTTTTATCATATTGAGCCATAAAGTCTACACATGCATATTTTTAAAAATATATTACAAATTGATTCATTGCCAATAAATATATATTCTACATAGATATAGATAAAATCACTTTATACCTATGCTACGTTTTTTTCTGGATGTGTTCTTTCTTAAGAGTTAACTCCATAGCCTTTTTTTTTTTTTTTTAAGGGATCTGAAACCCAATCATTCTGTTGATATCCTTTGCTGAAGGAACAACATTGCACTACTGAGAGTTGAAAACTTGTAGTCAGCCAATCACAAGAGTCAAATGTGTGTGAGCACCAATCACCAGGTAGCTCCACTATTGTAGGATATGTACATATTCTTTTTCAACAATGGATAACAAGAGAACTATGTACATTTAAAAATAGAAGTGAATTTAAAAGGGTCTTAAAATGGCATTAAAGTATTTTTAATATATATATATATATATATATATATATATATATACAAAATAAATATTTATGTTCAGTGTTCACCTCCATGTTAGAAATATTTAAATATCCAATTAGAATTAAACCATCTAATTAATATGAAAAGCCGGTGAAACAAAAATATATAGCAGTTTAGTTTATATCACAAACATCATAGCATTTTTTTCTTTTTAGAAATGTAGTGCTTTTATAAGAACAGCTATGATTGCTAATAGTACAGCGAGACCTTTAATCATTTTCTTGTAAGCTGGGAATACATTTGTGACTGGAAGCTAATTATTTATCATGAAAATCTTAGATGTGCTACTGAGCAGTTCTTAGAAAAGCTATTTGAAGGCTGATCTAGATTTGGCATTGACTTTTGCAAGTAGGCGTAAGTTTTTGATCCACTAATTCAAATGTTTTAACTGGATGTGAACAAGTTGTTTATTTTTAGGAATATAAAGGTTTCATCACAATACTTCAGAAAAGCTTATCAAATGATTATCAACAGAAAAAAACCCATTAAAGGGACATTAAACACTAAGCAAAAACTAGATAGAATGATGCATTCAAAGAAACGTTTAGTCTGAGAATAACATGAAGATATACGCCTAGGTGTTGAGTTCTGCGTTAGCCTTAAAAAGCAGTGTTAAGGGGTCCTAACGCTGCTTTTTAACGCCCGCTGGTATTACGAGTATGGCAGGTACAGGTGTACCGCTCACTTTTCTTCCGCGACTCGAGGCTACCGCAAATCCCCTTACGTCAATTGCGTATCCTATCTTTTTAATGGGATTTGCCTAACGCCGGTATTACGAGTCTTGGAAGAAGTGAGCGGTACAGCCTCTACCTCCAAGACTCCTACCGCATTTAAAAGTCAGTAGTTAAGAGTTATATGGGCTAACGCCGGAACATAAAGCTCTTAACTACAGTGCTACAAAGTACACTAACACCCATAAACTACCTATTAACCCCTAAACCGAGGCACCCCACATCGCAAACACTATAATAAAATTACTTAACCCCTAATCTGCCGACCGGACATCGCCGACACCTACATTATAGCTATGAACCCCTAATCTGCTGTCTCTAACATCGCCGACACCTATATTATATTTATTAACCCCTAATCTGCCCTCCCCAACGTCGCCGCCACCTACCTACACTTATTAACCCCTAATCTGCCGACCGGACATTGCCGCCACTATAATAAATGTATTAACCCCTAAACCGCTGCAATCCCGCCTCGCAAACACTATAATAAATTTTATTCTCCCCTAATCTGCCGCCCCCAACGTCGCCGCTACTATAATAAAGTTATTAACCCCTAAACCTAAGTCTAACCCTAACACCCCCCTAAGTTAAAACAGAATTTATGCTTACCTGATAAATTACTTTCTCCAACGGTGTGTCCGGTCCACGGCATCATCCATTACTTGTGGGATATTCTCCTCCCCCACAGGGAAAGGCAAGGAGAGCACACAGCAAGAGCTGTCCATATAGTCCCTCCCAGGCTCCGCCCCCCCAGTCATTCGACCGACGGTTAGGAGAAAAAAAGGAGAAACTATAGGGTGCCGTGGTGACTGTAGTGTATAGAGAGAGAAATTTTTCAAACCTGATTAAAAAACCAGGGCGGGCCGTGGACCGGACACACCGTTGGAGAAAGTAATTTATCAGGTAAGCATAAATTCTGTTTTCTCCAACATTGGTGTGTCCGGTCCACGGCATCATCCATTACTTGTGGGAACCAATACCAAAGCTTTAGGACACGGATGAAGGGAGGGAGCAAATCAGGTTACCTAAACAGAAGGCACCACGGCTTGCAAAACCTTTCTCCCAAAAATAGCCTCCGAAGAAGCAAAAGTAACAAATTTGTAGAATTTGGCAAAAGTGTGCAGAGAAGACCAAGTCGCTGCCTTACATATCTGATCAACAGAAGCCTCGTTCTTGAAGGCCCATGTGGAAGCCACAGCCCTAGTAGAGTGAGCTGTGATTCGTTCAGGAGGCTGCCGTCCGGCAGTCTCATAAGTCAATCGGATAATGCTTTTCAGCCAGAAAGAAAGAAAGAGAGGTAGCAGTAGCTTTTTGTCCTCTCCTCTTACCAGAATAAACAACAAACATAGAAGAAGTTTGTCTGAAATCCTTTGTTGCTTCTAAATAGAATTTTAAAGCACGGACTACATCTAAATTGTGTAACAAACGTTCCTTCTTTGAAACTGGATTCAGACACAAAGAAGGGACAACTATTTCCTGGTTAATATTCTTGTTGGAAACAACTTTAGGAAGAAAACCAGGCTTGATACGCAAAACAACCTTATCTGAATGGAACACCAGATAGGGTGGATCACACTGCAAAGCAGATAGTTCAGAAAATCTTCTAGCAGAAGAAATAGCAACCAAAAACAGAACTTTCCAAGATAGTAACTTGATATCTATGGAATGTAAGGGTTCAAATGGAACCCCTTGAAGAACTGAAAAAACTAAATTTTGACTCCAGGGAGGAGTCAAAGGTCTGTAAACAGGCTTGATTCTGACCAAAGCCTGTACAAAAGCTTGTACATCTGGCACAGCTGCCAGTCGTTTGTGTAACAAGACAGATAAAGCAGAAATATGTCCCTTTAGAGAACTCGCTGACAATCCCTTATCCAAACCTTCTTGGAGAAAGGAGAGGATCCTGGCAATTTTAATCCATGAGAATCCCTTGGATTCACACCAACAGATATATCTTTTCCATATTTTATGGTAAATCCTTCTAGTCACAGGATTTCTGGCTTGGACCAGAGTATCTATCACTGAATCTGAAAACCTGCGCTTGGATAAAATCAAGCGTTCAATTTCCAAGCAGTCAGCTGGAGAGAAACTAGATTTGGATGTTCGAATAGACCTTGTACTAGAAGATCCTGTCTCAAAGGTAGTTTCCCTGGTGGAGCCGATGACATATTCACCAGGTCTGCATACCAAGTCCTGCATGGCCATGCCGGAGCTATCAGAATCACCAAGGCCTTCTCCTGTTTGATCCTGGCTATTTCAAGCCTGGGAAGGAGAGGGAACGGTGGAAACGCATAAGCTAGGTTGAACGACCAAGGCGTCACTAATGCATCCACTAGAGTCACCTTGGGATCCCTGGATCTGGACCCGTAGCAAGGAACCTTGAAATTCTGACGAGACGCCATCAGATCCATGTCTGGTATGCCCCATAATTGAGTCAACTGGGCAAAAAACCTCCGGGTGGAGTTCCCACTCCCCCGGATGGAAAGTCTGACGACTCAGATAATCCGCCTCCCAGTTGTCTACTCCTGGGATGTGAATTGCAGATAGATGGCAGGAGTGATCCTCCGCCCATTTGATGATCTTGGATACCTCTCTCATCGCCAAGGAACTCTTTGTTCCTCCCTGATGGTTGATGTAAACTACAGTCGTCATGTTGTTTGACTGGAATCTTATGAATCCGGCCTTCGCTAGTTGAGGCCAAGCCCGGAGAGCATTGAATATCGCTCTCAGTTCCAGGATGTTTATCGGGATAAGAGACTGTTCCCGAGACCATAGACCCTGAGCTTTCAGGGAATACCAGACCGCGCCCCAGCCTAATAGACTGGCGTCGGTCGTGACAATGACCCACTCTGGTCTGCGGAAACTCATTCCCTGAGACAGGTGATCCTGTGACAACCACCAACGGAGTGAGTCTCTGGTCATCTGGTCTACTTGAATCTTTGGAGACAAGTCTGTATAGTCCCCATTCCACTGCTTGAGCATGCACAGTTATAATGGTCTTAGATGAATTCGAGCAAAAGGAACTATGTCCATTGCTGCAACCATCAACCCTACTACTTCCATGCACTGAGCTATGGAAGGCTGTAGAATAGAGTGAAGAACTTGACAAGCGTTTAGAAGCTTTGACTTTCTGACTTTTGTCAGGAAGATCTTCATTTTTAAAGAATCTATTATCGTTCCCAAGAAGGGAACTCTTGTCGACGGAGACAGGGAACTCTTTTCTACGTTCACCTTCCACCCGTGAGATCTGAGAAAGGCTAGAACAATGTCTGTATGAGCCTTTGCTTTGGAAAGAGACGACGTTTGGATTAGAATGTCGTCCAGATAAGGTGCCACTGCAATACCCCTTGGTCTTAGAACCGCTAGAAGGGACCCTAGCACCTTTGTGAAAATCCTTGGATGATCTTTGTGGATAGGAATATGTAGATACGCATCCTTTGAATCCACGCTAGTCATAAATTGACCCTCCTGGATTGAAGGTAAAATTGTTCGAATGGTTTCCATTTTGAACGATGGAACTCTGAGAAATTTGTTTAGAATTTTTAAATCCAGAATTGGTCTGAAAGTTCCCTCTTTTTTTTTTTTTTTTTTTGGGAACTACAAACAGATTTGAGTAAAACCCCTGACCTTGTTCCACAGATGGAACTGGGTGTATCACTCCCATCTTTAACAGGTCTTCTACACAATGTAAGAATGCCTGTCCCTTTATTTGGTTTGAAGATAAGTGAGACATGTGGAACCTTCCCCTTGAGGGTAGTTCCTTGAATTCCAGAAGAAAACCCTGAGAGACTATTTCTAGTGCATAGGGATCTAAACATCTCTTGCCCAAGCCTGAGCAAAGAGAGAGAGTCTGCCCCCTACAAGATCCGGTCCCGGATCGGGGTCTACCCCTTCATGCTGTTTTGGTAGCAGCAGCAGGCTTCTTGGCCTGTTTACCCTTGTTCCAGCCTTGCATTGATTTCCAAGCTGGTTTAGTCTGGGAAGCGTTACCCTCTTGTCTAGAGGCTGCCGAGTTGGATGCCGTTCAGTTCCTGAAATTGCAAAAGGAACGAAAATTGGACTTATTCTTAGCCTTGAAAGGTTTATCTTGTGGGAGGGCATGGCCCTTTCCCCCCGAGATGTTTGAAATAATCTCTTTCAATTCTGGCCCAAAAAGGGTCTTACCTTTGAAGGGGATATTAAGCAATTTTGTCTTGGAAGATACATCCGCCGACCTAGACTTTAGCCAGAGCGCTCTGCGCGCCACAATTGGAAACCCTGAATTTTTCGCCGCTAACCTCGCTAACTGCAAAGCGGCGTCTAAAATAAAGGAATTAGCTAACTTAAGTGCGTGAATTCTGTCCATGACTTCCTCATACAGAGTCTCCCTACTGAGCGACTTTTCCAGTTCCTCAAACCAGAACCACGCCGCTGTAGTGACAGGAATAATGCACGAAATAGGTTGAAGGAGGTAACTTTGCTGTACAAAAATCTTTTTAAGCAAACCCTCTAATTTTTTATCCATAGGATCTTTGAAAGCACAATTGTCCTCAATAGGAATGGTCGTGTGCTTGGCTAGAGTAGAAACCGCCCCCTCGACCTTAGGGACTGTTTGCCATGTGTCCTTCCTGGGGTCGACCATAGGGAACAATTTCTTAAATATAGGAGGAGGGACAAAAGGTATGCCTGGCTTCTCCCACTCCTTATACACTATGTCCGCCACCCGTTTAGGTATCGGAAAAGCATCAGGGTGCACCGGGACCTCAAGGAACTTGTCCATCTTGCACAAATTTTTCTGGGATGACCAGATTGTCACAATCATCCACAGTAGATAGCACCTCCTTAAGTAATGCGCGGAGATACTCTAATTTAAATTTAAATGTCACAAAATCAGGTTCTGCCTGCTGAGAAACTCTTCCTATCAGAAATTTCCCCATCTGACAAACCCTCCCTCACTGCCACTTCAGATTGGTGTGAGGGTATGACAGAAAAATTATCAGCGCTCTCCTGCTCTACAGTGTTTAAAACAGAGCAATCGCGCTTTCTCTGAAATGCTGGCATTTTGGATAAAATATTAGCTATGGAGTTATCCATTACTGCCGTCAATCGCTGCATAGTAACAAGCATTGGCGCGCTAGAAGTACTAGGGGTCGCCTGCGCAGGCATAACTGGTATAGACACAGAAGGAGATAATGTAGAACTATGTCTACTTCCTTCAGGAATCATCCTGGGCAACTTTACAATTTGTGACAGTACTGTCCTTACTTTGTTTGGACGCTATGGCACAATTATCACACATATTTGAAGGGGGAACCACATTGGCTACCATACATACAGAAACATGATCTATCTGAAGGTACAGACATGTTAAACAGGCTTAAACTGGTTAATAAAGCACAAAAACCGTTTTAAAACAAAACCGTTACTGTCTCTTTAAATGTTAAACAGGGCACACTTTATTACTGAATATGTGAAAAACTATGAAGGAATTATCCAATCTTTACCAAATTTTCACCACAGTGTCTTAATGCATTCAAAGTATTGCACCCCAATTTTCAAGCTGTTAACCCTTAAAATGTTGAAACCGGAGCCGTTTACAATTTTAACCCCCTTACAGTCCCAGCCACAGCCTTTGCTGCGACTTCACCAATCCCAGGGGGTATATGATACCAAATGAAGCCTTCTAGGAACGTTTTTAGTGGATTCCAGACCCTCACACATGCAGCTGCATGTACTGTACTCAAAAGAAACTGTGCAGTAATGGCACGAAAATGAGGCTCTGCCTACTACAGAGAAAGGCCCTTCCTGACTGGGAAGGTGTCTTAACAAGTGCCTGGAGCTAAAAACGTTCCCCAATGTTATAAAAGTGTGAAATTCAACTTCAAACTGCATATAATACTTAAATAAAGCAATCGATTTAGCCCCTAAAAGTGTCTACCAGTTTATAGCCCATAATAAGCCCTTTATTCTGTTTGAGACTAAGAAAATGGCTTACCGATCCCCATGAGGGAAAAAAAGACAGCCTTCCAGCATTACACAGTCTTGTTAGAAAAATGGCTAGTCATACCTTGAGCAGAAAAGTCTGCCAACTGTTCCCCCCAACTGAAGTTATCTCATCTCAACAGTCCTGTGTGGGAACAGAAACTGATTTTAGTGACTGCTGCTAAAATCATAATCCTCTTTCAAACAGAACTCTTCATCTCTTTCTGTTTCAGAGTAAATAGTACATACCAGCACTATTTTAAAATAACAAACTCTTGATAGAAGAATAAAAAACTACAACTAAACACCACAAACTCCTCACCATCCCCGAGGAGATGCTACTTGTTCAGAGCGGCAAGGAGAATGACTGGGGGGGCGGAGCCTGGGAGGGACTATATGGACAGCTCTTGCTGTGTGCTCTCCTTGCCTTTCCCTGTGGGGGAGGAGAATATCCCACAAGTAATGGATGATGCCGTGGACCGGACACACCAATGTTGGAGAAATATAATTTAAAGAAATCTAAATAAATTTACTATAATTAAATTAATTATTCCTATTTAAAAATAAATACCTATAAAATAAACCCTAATATAGCTACAATATAACTATTAGTTACATTGTAGCTATTTTAGGATTTATATTTATTTTACAGGAAACTTTGTATTTATTTTAACTAGGTACAATAGCTTTTAAATAGTTAAAGGGACACTGAAGCCAAAAAAATCTTTTGTGATTCAGGTAGAGCATGCAATTTTAATCAACTTTCTAATTTACTCCTATTATCAAATTGTCTTCATTTTCTTGGTATGTTTATTTGAAAAGCAAGAATGTAAGTTTAGATGCTGGCCCATTTTAGGTGAACAACCTGGGTTGTCCTTGCTGATTGGACAGCACCTTTAAACAAGTGCTGTCCATGGTTCTGAACCCACAATTTGCTGGCTCCTTAGCTGAGATGCCATCTTTTCAAATAAAGATTGCAAGAGAATGAAGAAAAATTGATAATAGAAGTAAATTAGAAAGTTGCTTACAATTACATGCTCTATCTGAATCATGAAAGAAAAAAATTGGGTTCAGTGTTCCTTTAATAACTATTTAATAGCTACCTAGTTAAAATAATTACAAAATGACCTGTAAAATAAATCCTAACCTAAGTTACAAATACACCTAACACTACACTATCAATAAATTAATTAAATAAATTACCTACAATGATCTAAACTAAAATACAATTAAATAAACTAAACTATATTACCAACAAAAAAAAAAATTACAAAAAAAAAATATATATATTACAAGAATTTTAATCTAATTACACCCATCGGTGCCCGGTTAGGTGAACACGGCTCAAGGTAGGGTGATCTTCAATGGGGTAGTGTTAGGTTTTATTAAGGGGAGATCGGGTGGGTTTTAGAGTAAGGGTGTGTGAGTGGTGGGTTGTAATGTTGGGGGGGGGGTCTTGTATTTTATTTTACAGGTAAAAGAGCTAATTACTTTGGGGCTGGTAAAAGAACTGATTACTCTTGTAATTTAGTATAGGGTAGGGAATTTTATTATTTTGGGGGGCTTTTTTATTTTATTAGGGGGCTTAAGTGTAGGTAGGTGGCGGCGACGTTGGGGGGGGGGACAGATTAGGGGTTAATAAATATAATATAGGTGTCAGTGATATTATGGACAGCAGATTAGGGGTTCATAGCTATAATGTAAGTGGCGGCGGTGTCCGGAGCGGCAGATTAGGGGTTAATAATATAATGTAGGTGTCAGCAATAGCGGGGGCAGCAGATTAGGGGTTAATAAGTGTAAGGTTAGGGGTGTCTAGACTGGGGTTCATGTTAGGGTGTTAGGTGTAGACTTAGAAAGTGTTTCCCCATAGGAAACAATGGGGCTGCGTTAGGAGCTGAACGCTGCTTTTTTGCAGGTGTTAGTTTTTTTTTCAGCCAGCTCAGCCCCATTGTATCCTATGGGGAAATCGTGCACAAGCACGTTTTTCCAGCTTACTGCTACCGTAGGCAACGCAAGTTTTTACCGAAAAAAATAAAAATCTAGGCGATAGTTTTTAAAGTTTCATTAGCTGTTTAAAGATTGGCAAAATAAGTGTAAAGTTTTGGGCCTAGATTTGGAGTTCGGCGGTAGCCGTCAAAACCAGCGTTAGAGGCTCCTAACGCTGGTTTTGGCCGCCCGCTGGTATTTGGAGTCAGTGATTAAAGGGTCTAACGCTCACTTTTCAGCCGCGACTTTTCCATACCGCAGATCCCCCTACGCCATTTGCGTAGCCTATCTTTTCAATGGGATCTTTCTAACGCTGGTATTTAGAGTCGTTTCTGAAGTGAGCGTTAGAGCTCTAACGACAAAATTCCAGCCGCCTGAAAAAAGCAGGAGTTAAGAGCTTTCTGGCTAACGCCGGTTCATAAAGCTCTTAACTACTGTACCCTAAAGTACACTAACACCCATAAACTACCTATGTACCCCTAAACCGAGCTCCCCCCACATCGCCGCCACTCGATTTAAAATTTTAACCCCTAATCTGCCGACCGCCACCTACGTTATACTTATGTACCCCTAATCTGCTGCCCCTAACACCGCCGACCCCTATATTATATTTATTAACCCCTAATCTGCCCCCCTCAACGTCGCCGACACCTGCCTACACTTATTAACCCCTAATCTGCCGAGCGGACCTGAGCGCTACTATAATAAAGTTATTAACCCCTAACCCGCCTCACTAACCCTATCATAAATAGTATTAACCCCTAATCTGCCCTCCCTAACATCGCCGACACCTACCTTCAATTATTAACCCCTAATCTGCCGAGCGGACCTCACCGCTACTATAATAAATGTATTAACCCCTAAAGCTAAGTCTAACCCTAACACTAACACCCCCCCTAAATTAAATATAATTTTAATCTAACGAAATAAATTAACTCTTATTAAATAACTTATTCCTATTTAAAGCTAAATACTTACCTGTAAAATAAATCCTAATATAGCTACAATATAAATTATAATTATATTATAGCTATTTTAGGATTAATATTTATTTTACAGGCAACTTTGTAATTATTTTAACCAGGTACAATAGCTATTAAATAGTTAAGAACTATTTAATAGCTACCTAGTTAAAATAATAACAAATTTACCTGTAAAATAAATCCTAACCTAAGATATAATTAAACCTAACACTACCCTATCAATAAATTAATTAAATAAACCACCTACAATTAACCTAACACTACACTATCAATAAATTAATTAAACACAATTGCTACAAATAAATACAATTAAATAAACTAGCTAAAGTACAAAAAATAAAAAAGAACTGTTACAAAAAATAATAAAATATTTACAAACATAAGAAAAATATTACAACAATTTTAAACTAATTACACCTACTCTAAGCCCCCTAATAAAATAACAAAGCCCCCCAAAATAAAAAATTCCCTACCCTATTCTAAATTAAAAAAGTTACAAGCTCTTTTACCTTACCAGCCCTGAACAGGGCCCTTTGCGGGGCATGCCCCAAGGATTTCAGCTCTTTTGCCTGTAAAAAAAAACATACCATACCCCCCCCCAACATTACAACCCACCACCCACATACCCCTAATCTAACCCAAACCCCCCTTAAATAAACCTAACACTAAGCCCCTGAAGATCTTCCTACCTTGTCTTCACCATACCAGGTTGACCGATCCGTCCTGGCTCCAACATCTTCATCCAACCCAAGCGGGGGTTGGCGATCCATCATCCGGTGCTGAAGAGGTCCAGAAGAGGCTCCAAAGTCTTCCTCCTATCCGGCAAGAAGAGGACATCCGGACCGGCAAACATCTTCTCCAAGCGGCATCTTCAATCTTCTTCCATCCGGTGCGGAGCGGGTCCATCTTGAAGCAGGCGACGCGGATCCATCCTCTTCTTCCGTTGTCTCCCGACGAATGACGGTTCCTTTAAGGGACGTCATCCAAGATGGCGTCCCTCGAATTCCGATTGGCTGATAGGATTCTATCAGCCAATCGGAATTAAGGTAGGAATTTTCTGATTGGCTGATGGAATCAGCCAATCAGAATCAAGTTCAATCCGATTGGCTGATCCAATCAGCCAATCAGATTGAGCTCGCATTCTATTGGCTGATCGGAAAAGCCAATAGAATGCGAGCTCAATCTGATTGGCTGATTGGATCAGCCAATCGGATTGAACTTGATTCTGATTGGCTGATTCCATCAGCCAATCAGAAAATTCCTACCTTAATTCCGATTGGCTGATAGAATCCTATCAGCCAATCGGAATTCGAGGGACGCCATCTTGGATGACGTCCCTTAAAGGAACCGTCATTCGTCGGGAGACAACGGAAGAAGAGGATGGATCCGCGTCGCCTGCTTCAAGATGGACCCGCTCCGCACCGGATGGAAGAAGATTGAAGATGCCGCTTGGAGAAGATGTTTGCCGGTCCGGATGTCCTCTTCTTGCCGGATAGGAGGAAGACTTTGGAGCCTCTTCTGGACCTCTTCAGCACCGGATGATGGATCGCCAACCCCCGCTTGGGTTGGATGAAGATGTTGGAGCCAGGACGGATCGGTGAACCTGGTATGGTGAAGACAAGGTAGGAAGATCTTCAGGGGCTTAGTGTTAGGTTTATTTAAGGGGGGTTTGGGTTAGATTAGGGGTATGTGGGTGGTGGGTTGTAATGTTGGGGGGGGGGTATGGTATGTTTTTTTTTTACAGGCAAAAGAGCTGAAATCCTTGGGGCATGCCCCGCAAAGGGCCCTGTTCAGGGCTGGTAAGGTAAAAGAGCTTGTAACTTTTTTAATTTAGAATAGGGTAGGGAATTTTTTATTTTGGGGGGCTTTGTTATTTTATTAGGGGGCTTAGAGTAGGTGTAATTAGTTTAAAATTGTTGTAATATTTTTCTTATGTTTGTAAATATTTTATTATTTTTTGTAACTTAGTTCTTTTTTATTTTTTGTACTTTAGCTAGTTTATTTAATTGTATTTATTTGTAGCAATTGTGTTTAATTAATTTATTGATAGTGTAGTGTTAGGTTAATTGTAGGTAATTGTAGGTAGTTTATTTAATTAATTTATTGATAGGGTAGTGTTAGGTTTAATTATATCTTAGGTTAGGATTTATTTTACAGGTAAATTTGTTATTATTTTAACTAGGTAGCTATTAAATAGTTCTTAACTATTTAATAGCTATTGTACCTGGTTAAAATAATTACAAAGTTGCCTGTAAAATAAATATTAATCCTAAAATAGCTATAATATAATTATAATTTATATTGTAGCTATATTAGGATTTATTTTACAGGTAAGTATTTAGCTTTAAATAGGAATAAGTTATTTAATAAGAGTTAATTTATTTCGTTAGATGTAAATTATATTTAACTTAGGGGGGTGTTAGTATTAGGGTTAGACTTAGCTTTAGGGGTTAATACATTTATTAGAGTAGCGGTGAGCTCCAGTCGTCAGATTAGGGGTTAATAATTGAAGGTAGGTGTCGGCGATGTTAGGGAGGGCAGATTAGGGGTTAATACTATTTATGATAGGGTTAGTGAGGCGGATTAGGGGTTAATAACTTTATTATAGTAGCGCTCAGGTCCGCTCGGCAGATTAGGGGTTAATAAGTGTAGGCAGGTGTCGGCGACGTTGAGGGGGGCAGATTAGGGGTTAATAAATATAATATAGGGGCCGGCGGTGTTAGGGGCAGCAGATTAGGGGTACATAGGGATAACGTAGGTTGCGGCGGTTTACGGAGCGGCAGATTAGGGGTTAAAAAAATATGCAGGGGTCAGCGATAGCGGGGGCGGCAGATTAGGGGTTAATAAGTGTAAGGTTAGGGGTGTTTAGACTCGGGGTACATGTTAGAGTGTTAGGTGCAGACGTAGGAAGTGTTTCCCCATAGGAAACAATGGGGCTGCGTTAGGAGCTGAACGCTGCTTTTTTGCAGGTGTTAGGTTTTTTTTCAGCTCAAACAGCCCCATTGTTTCCTATGGGAGAATCGTGCACGAGCACGTTTTTGAGGCCGGCCGCGTCCGTAAGCAACTCTGGTATCGAGAGTTGCATTTGCGGTAAAAATGCTCTACGCTCCTTTTTTGGAGCCTAACGCAGCATTTGTTTAAACTCTCGATACCAGAGTTAAATTTATGGTGCGGCCAGAAAAAAGCCCGCGGAGCGTTAACAGCCCTTTTACCGCCGAACTCCAAATCTAGGCCTTGGTGTCTATAAAACAATGGGAGCTGCCATGTTGTAACTTAGGTTACTTTCTCTTCTGTGGCCAATTAGGGACAGTTATAAATAGGCCACTAGAGTGTGCAGCCAATGGCTGTGTGAAATATAACAGTGTTCTCCACTTTTATTTCTAACAGGAACTGAAAAGCTCACAATTTCAGAATGGAATTACAGGAAAAGGGGACAGAATAAATAATGAAAGTATATTGCAGACCTTTTTTTTTTCATTTAAATATTTATATAAATTTTTTTCAACAATAACAATATAGTGAGGACATCATCATGTAATCAGAGTGATTTCAACAAGGGGAAAAAAAGATCATGGATAACAATTATATTTACTTGGATTTTTGCACTGTTATTACTAGTTCATGGTCAATATACTTTGTGTACGCAGTAGTATAATGCATGCTAGAATATTCTTGTTGGATTGTGTAAGGACTCTTTACCTCAGATAATATATTTCTGTGAGGGCCTGCACTAAACTTTATATCTAAAAAGACGAGCTTTAAGGATGATAAAGCTCAAAGATTCTGTTCAAGTTCTGTAGTATATGGTCCTATACAGTTTTCATGTTTTTGAATGCACAGTAGCAAGAGATAAGAGTTAATACCTCATTTTTAAAAGTGGTGGAAGTGAACGAGGAATACTGAACCCAAATTTTGTCTTTCATGATTTAAGATAGAGCATGCAATTTTAAGCAAATTTTGAATTAACTCCTATTGTCAATTCTTCTACGTTCTCTTGCTATCTTTATTTAAAAAGCAGGAATGTAAAGCTTAGGAGCTGGACCATTTTTGGTTCAGAACCTGGATTACGCTTGCTTATTGGTTATACAAATGTAGCCACCAATAAGCATGTGCTATCCAGGGTGCTCAACCTAAAAAGGACCGGCTCCTAAGCTTTACATTCCTGCTTTTTAAATAAAGATTACAAGAGAACAAAGAAAAATTGTTAATAGGATTAAATTAGAAAATTGCTTAAAATGCATCTGAATCATGAAAGAAAAATAAATAAATGGGTTTAGTATCCCTTTAATCTGGGCCTAAATGTGTCTGTGATTATTCCAAAGATTGTTTTTCTCTGTCTTTTTTGTCTTTTTTCTCACATTTTCTTTTTCTTCTTTTTTTTTCTCTCTTTGTGCATGTTCTCAAAATATTGATATTTTTTTAAAAGAATTTATAAAACTTATACATAATTTACCAGTTCAGCCAATTTTAGATAATTTATTTAACCATCCACAATGCCACCTAGTTCCTTGACTGTTGTTATGGACATTATAAAGATCTTTTTCTGGTTAGTTATTCTCAATGTTTACTTTATAATTTATCAGATTTTGGATAGTTTAAGAATTGAAGAATTCTGAAAAAAATATTGTATAGTGTCTAATGCTCACATAGGACCAAATGATCTAAAGCTCTCAACTCTGGTGAAATTATCTTGTCTTGTCAGTATGTTGCAAGATCCCTCCAAGAATTGCACAAAGGCACATTTTAGCTTGAGAGCTCTTTAACTATGCAGCGTTTTAGATGTGAATGAGAGGGGAAGAAAGACCAGCGATTATGCATGATTTATCTCCATGCTGGCAAGTTATTGATCATCAGGCACATAGTGAGGAATATTTTCCATGGAGAATATAATGTTTAGAACACAATGTATTTAATTAGCCAGCATATTCATAAATCAAGATATTGTATTTCACAAGTTTTCAATATTTCACAGGTCTTCCTGTCTCATATGAAAATACCAGTGGGTCCTTGAAAGCTTGAATGCAAATTCATGTTTTATGAATATGTTGATCAATTAAAATGTGTCACAATCTATTACAGTTGAAATAGAGGAGATTGAGGGTAAGATATTCTGTGTTTTTAGCTGGGGTATGGAACATCTTGCTTTCTTTAACCCCATGTAAACAGTTGCTAAGCTCCAGGAGATGTTTACATTTATTGTCTAATATTAGTATGTGGATTATAAATTTCCGGATATTTAGAATTCTGTATGCTCCTTATGATTCTGTACAGAAGACACCAATTGCCTGTTGTATCTAAATAATGAAAGTTTAAAGGGACATTAAACCCCAATTTTGTCTTTCATAAATCAGATAGACGATAACATTTTTAAAAAGTTTTCCATTTATGTTTCAAGCTTAATTCTGATGATATTTTTTATTGAAGTGCATAGGTAGACAGTAACACATAAACATATACAATTTGAATGCTTGCACATGCTCATTAGTGTGTATATAAAACGACTTCAACAATAGAAGTGAATTTGAAAGTGTTTTAATATGTCATGCTTTATTTGAATTATGAAAATGTAACTTTGACTTTAGTTTCCTTTAAAGGCATTATTGCAAAGCTGCTACAATATAGACATGTGCACGCTACTGGACCTGTTTAAGTTTGATCATTGAAATCAACTTGATTTCATTTTTAATTTAACATTGTATCTTAATCTTAAAGATATATGAAACAAAGTTTTTTTTTCATAACTTAAATGGGCAATCTAATCAAAATTAAATTTTCATGATTCAGAAAGTGCATGCAATTTTAAACAACTTTGTATTCTTCGTTAAAAGCTAAATCTAGGTAGGTGCATATTCTAATTTCTAAGCCATTTAAGGCCTTCTCTTATTTCAGTGCATTTTGACAGTTTTTCACAGCTGGTTCATGTGTGCCCTATATATAACATTCTGCTCACTCCCTTGGAGTTATTTACGAGTCTGCACTAATTGGCTAAAATACAAATCTATCAAAAGAAATGAACCTAGGCGGCAGTCTGTAGAGGCTTTGATACAGGGTAATTACAGAGGTAAAAAGTATTTTAATATAACCGTGTTGGTTATGCAAAACTGGGGAATTGGGTAATAAAGGGATTATCTATCTTTTTAAACAACAAAAATTCTGGATTAGACTGTCCCTTTAATTTTTAAGATTTATGAAATTCAGAAATACCTTCTTATAGAAGTTCTACATCGTTTTCTTCTAATTTCTATTTAATAGGCAATGCTTTTCAAAACCTAATTTGGAACTCATTATATGATTCCTATCACAGTGGTCTACCTGGTTAGGGGCTTGGTACCTTCCAATGCGCATGCGTAGTGGCAGCAGTCACACACAGACCTACGGTGGCTCCAGAGGATCAAAATAACAATTATTACTAGAGTCTTGAGTAAAACAAATATACTCCAAACTTGAATAAATGAATTATAAGAATAAAAAGTGAGACAAACAGCAATTCAACAAGTCTAAGGGGTCAATTTATTATTGGCCGAATTGGGCCAATTTACCCTATTTCCGCGCGAGCCTTTAGGCTCGCCGGAAACAGGAGTTAAGAAGCAGTGGTCTATAGACCGCTGCTCCTTAACTCATACGCCACCTCTGAGGCTATGTACAGTAATCCACCCAATCCTATGCGATTGTGCCGATTCACAGCCCCTGCTAGCGGCCGATTAGCCGCAAATCTGCAGGGGGCGGTATTGCACAAGCAGTTCACTAGAACTGCTTGTGCAATGCTGAATACGGACAGTGTATGCTGTCCGCATTTAGCAATGTCTGGCGGACATGATACGCTACAGCGTATCATGTCCGCCAGATTTTAATAAATTGACCCCTAAAACTGCAATGAAAAGCAGGATGTTTTATTGAATCTCTGCTTGTCTTTCACAGGTGATTGCTTTAACATATGGTTTAGAATATTAGCACAAATCAGGAGCACCAGTTCGTCCGTTTAAATAAAACAACATTTATTGGAGAATTACAGCTAGATAAAAAGTTACAAACGTAATCACAATCTATCAGTAAGTGGCATATGCTGCAATGCCCATTGTGCTAACGTGTTTCGGCATTAGCCGTAGTCATAGCTTAATAAAATGAATGCATACACAACCTTAAAAAAGACCTTCTATACATTGATAGGTTAATTTAAAATTTAAACCCTGCTTACTGGTTGGTTTATTCATCAACTAAATTACCTAAGTAATCCACACAGTAGTATGGAATTAGTGAGTCATTTAACCCCTTACTACATTTCTATGAGGTTTGGGAAACGATTATAAACCCATTATTTACATCAAATTATGAAAATAAACACTCAAACCTATATATGTTTGGACCTTATAATATATGGTTTTAAATGATGTCTCTGACAATGTTGCCAAATGCACTTATATTATCAGATTTATATTTATCTTTATAGAATATTTTAGCAAAAATAGGATTCAATTAGATCAATTTATTAAATGCTATTGCAAGATTAAAATTGTGTTAGATAATATTTTAAAAAAAAATTGTTAATATTTTGACAGTGAAAATTCTTTTAAACTTTTAATATAGTCAAACTCTGAGATATTATTCATATGGTGGCATTACATTGCTAGTGCTAATTCCTTAAGAGCACATCATAAGCAACTTAAATTTATTTTTTTTAGAAACTAAATAAGTTCAAAGGTAAAGTTTCCATCGGAACATAGTGATCTTATCCTCTTGTTAACGCCTTTAAAGTGTTAATCTATCAAATACATCTTTTGATAACACATAGAAGCAATTTCCAATACCCTAAATTGACTATATCAAAATATAAGGGTAAGAACATCGACAAAACTATCTATCGGATCATTTAATGTTGCTCTGTGATATTGTATAATTTAACATGCAAAATCCAATGTAATCAAGCACAACAAACAAACAAGTGTGCACGCCCACAGGTCACTGAAAAAAACCTTTGGATAATACAAAAGTTCAAGAAAACGGCAGCACCACCTTGATATGCAATAAATCCTCTTTATTCTTTGTGTAGGAGCAGGTACAAAATGACTACATTTCGGGTCACATACCCTTAGTCATGTCAATTACAACAGTGTATTACAACAACCTTAAATACCTTAACCAGGTGAAATGGCTCCTCCCCTTTAACACTTACTTATATTTTTCATTCTGTTTCAATCCAGCTCCCCCTATTGGCAGAGGAGTAAAACTTCAATACAAAATGAAACAAAACAAAATGCACACATACAGATATGTAGCAGGTTAGCCTATCCCAACATTTTTCTTTTTCTGAGGAAAAATATATACATATTTTTTATATTACATAAATATACCAAAGTCAAAGTCTTTATTCATTCCTTTTGGTTTTAAAGCATCCAGGGTATAAATCCAGAATATTTTTTTTCTTTTTAACAGCAGTTCCCTGTCACCTCCTCTCCTGGGAACAGGGACCCAGTCTATGACCTGAAACCTTAAATGTTGTGGCCTGCATCTAAAAAATGGCAAGCCACCGGGGCTTCTATGTCCTTTCTCCTAATGCCAGATTTGTGTTGTACCATTCTGTGATGATAGCAGGATGTGATGTCACTAGCATGTGGGCGGGGCTTAGGTCCGGTGTCTGTGTCGCAGTTAGTTTAGTACAATCAACCTGTCTGGATGTGTATTGCTATGCTCTGTAATAAAATAGAGTTGTACCATCATTGCTGTGTCCTGCATATGTCCTGCATCTCATGACATGGTGTCAGAAGTTCTGGACTACGCTTCTGTTTCTGATGATAACGATGTCAAAGTTTACCCCACCTGAGCCTTTTGACTTTTCTCAGCCTGCAGCTTGGCCCACATGGCGTCAGCGGTTTCAGCGCTTCAGGATTGCATCCAAACTGAACAAGGAGAGTGGTGAAGTACAAGTTAATTCTCTTTTATACTCCATGGGGAAAGATGTAGAGCCAGTGTTCAATGCTTTTACTTTTCAAGAAGGGGAAGAAGTTAACTTTGATATAGTTATGGATAAACTCAGTGCCCACTTTGTGCCCAAAAGAAATGTGATTCATGAGAGAGCCTGTTTTCACAAACGTAATCAGCGTGTGGGAGAATCTGTGGAGTCATTTGTGCGCAGCCTGTATGAATTAGCTGAATTCTGTGAGTTTGGTGTTGCTAAAGAAGAGCAAATCAGAGACAGAATAGTTATTGGAATTGCAGATGCTGAAGTCTCCCTGAAGCTGCAGTTAGAGCCTGATTTAACGTTAGAAGGGGCTATTAGGATGGCCCGCCAGAGTGAACTGGTGAAAAAGCAAAGTGCTGATCTGAGGTCTGAGAGTATTGTGGATGAAGTGCAACAGTCTAGAAAAATTACTAGTGAAAGGCACAGTGTGAGCGGTAGATCAAAAGTATTGGAAAGGCCTAGAAGTGGATGGGCGCAACATGGCCGATGCACACGGTGCTACCGGGCTCATGATCAGAGTGCTATATGCCCGGCCAGAGATAAAAGATGCAGAAAATGTAACAGAATAGGCCATTTTGAAGTGGTGTGTAAAACTGAATACATTAAGGAGATGCAGGTGGACAGTGACCAGGAGGGTCAGGAAGTGTCTTTTGTGGGGTCTGTTGTGGAACGGACAAGCTCAGAGGAAGATTGGAAAGTTACTTTTACTGTAATGGGAGCCAAAGTTGATTTTAAGATTGACACAGGAGCAGATATCACTGTAATGTCTTTTGCTGAATTTATAAAACTGCCTAGACAGCCCCAGCTGGCGAAGGTTACTACAAATGTTCATAGTCCTGGTGGCCGCATTGATTGTGTGGGGAAATTTCTTGCCAGCTGTGAGTACAAACAAAAAAAGTTCACCATGTGGGTGCATGTGATCCGAGGTCAGTGTGTTAACAGTTTATTGAGCAGAAAAGCAGCCTGTGACTTGGGCCTCGTGGCCAGAGTGAATGAGATCTCTGAAGATATGTTTGGCGAGTTGGGCCTACTGAGCTGCAAACCTGTCCGTATAGCACTTAAAAGTGACGCAGTCCCGTACAGTATTTCTACTCCTCGTAGAATTCCGTTCCCGCTCATGCCTCAAGTGGAGAAAGAGCTCATGCGCATGAAGTCTATGGGGGTTATTGAAGAGGTTGTTGAAGCAACTGATTGGTGTGCCCCCATTGTTCCAGTTGCAAAGAAAAACGGAAAGGTGCGCATCTGTGTGGACCTGAAAAGGTTGAATGAGGCAGTGAAGAGGGAAAGATTTGTGCTGCCGACACTGGAAGATATAGCCCCGAAGTTGGCTGGGGCGAAGTTCTTTTCCACATTAGACGCTTCTAGCGGCTTTTGGCAGATCCCCCTGGATCCAAAGTGCCGCAAACTGACTACCTTTATCACTCCGGTAGGTCGGTTCTGTTTCTGCAGACTTCCCTTTGGGATATCCTCCGCTCCTGAGATCTTTCAGAGGGAAATGAGTTCTCTCCTGAGTGGCCACGTGGGCACAGCAGTCGTCATGGACGACATTCTAGTGTATGGGTCTACAGTGGAGGAGCATGATCAGCGTTTGAGTTGTGTGCTGCAGGCTATCAAAGAGTCTGGGCTGAAGCTGAATAAAGAAAATGTCATTTTAGGAAAACTGAATTATGCTACTTTGGGCATATCATCAACGGGGATGGCATCAAGCCGGACCCCGAGAAAATTCGGGCTATCGAACAGATGAAAAGCCCTTCTGATGTACATGAGCTGAGACAGATATTGGGCCTTGTAAATTACGTGGGCAAGTTTCTTCCAGATTTATCTACAGTTTTGCACCCTATCACAGAGTTGCTTAAGAAAGATGTTGCCTGGGTCTGGGGACCCTCACAAGAAAAAGCGTTCCTGCATGCTAAGTCCCTGCTGGGGTCTGCCCCAGTGCTGGGGTTCTACGACCCTTCAAAAAAGACTGTGGTTAGTGCTGATGCAAGCAGTTATGGGTTGGGGGCTGCACTCCTGCAGCTGAATGACAACAAACTACAGCCCATCGCCTACTGTTCCCGCACACTGACGGCTGCGGAGTCAAAATACGCTCAAATTGAGAAAGAGTGCCTGGCTGCAGTTTGGGCCTGTGAGCGCTTTCAGCGTTATCTAGTGGGTTTGGAGAAATTTAGTCTGGAAACTGACCACAAACCGCTAGTCCCTCTTATCAATTCTTATGACATCGACAAAACACCCTTGAGATGCCAGAGACTTTTAATGAGACTACTCAGGTTCAATGTTCAGGCAGTGCATGTGCCGGGGAAGCAGCTGGTTGTGGCAGATACACTGTCCAGGCTCCCGCTGGCTGCTGCTGAAGAATCCTCCACAGAGTCGGATGTTAAAGTGTATGTTGATTCAGTTCTGGCCTCTAAGTCCATTTCTTCAAGGAAACTGGAAGAGATAAAGAAAGAGACATATTTGGACACAGATCTGCAAGAAGTTATAAGGTACATAAGAGATGGCTGGCCCGAGAGCCGGGCAGCCTGGATGTCTTTAAATGCTTACCAGCCAGAGAGGTCGCAGCTCACGGAGCTGGAGGGGTTGGTGCTGTTCCAAGACCGTATTGTAATTCCCGTCAGCATGAGGAAGGAGATGTTAAACAGGATTCACGATGGCCACTTAGGCATTACAAAGTGCAGAGAAAGAGCAGCTACAGCTGTGTGGTGGCCTGGGATCAGCTCCGACATTGCAAATCACGTGTCTAAATGTGCCTTTTGCCGGGAACGCCGGCCTACTCAGAGAAGGGAGCCCTTAATGTCTACTCCGCTGCCTGCGGGGCCGTGGCAGAAAATAGCTGCTGATTTGTGCGAACTGCACGGGAAAAAGTTTCTTGTTGTTATCGACTACTATTCCAGGTATTTGGAAATAGCACCCCTGAATGATATCACAAGTCAGGCCGTTATCATTCGCCTGAAGAGCTTGTTCGCCCGCTGGGGCATTCCAATGGAGCTGGTGAGTGATAATGGCATGCAGTTCGCTTCTACAGAGTTCAGTGCTTTCAGCAGGGAATATGATTTTGTACATTCCACGTCAAGTCCACATTATCCGCAGGCCAACGGAATGGCTGAAAGGGCAGTTCAAACAACAAAATTCATCCTAAAGCAATCTGAACCGTACCTAGCCCTATTGTCATACAGGGCGACGCCCATTCAAGCCACCGGGTTTAGCCCGGCGCAGCTGATGCTAGGACGCCAGATTCGCACCACTTTACCCTCAGTGGGTGTCTTCAAGCCGCCTGGCCCTGTTCCTCGGGACGAAGTCCTTAGGAGGGATGAAGAGGCCAAAAAGGGTTATCGTTTCTTCTACGACAGGAGACATTCTGTCAGGCCTTTACAGGAACTGAAAGCGGGCCAAAGTGTCAGAATTAAACTGGATGATGAGAAGAAATGGAAGACGCCTGCTACGGTAGTGGGCCGCTCTCCAGAACCAAGGTCTTACACAGTCCTTACAGAGGGAGGGACGGTTACACGCCGTAACCGAAGACATCTTCAGCCTGTACCTGAGAGTCTGGAACCGGATACCTCAGTACCACCGCCGGTGGGATCTCCTGTTCTAAGAGAGGTGCCTTCCCCTCAGCAAGATCATAGCGGGGATATATCTTTGCCTCCAGCAGACTCTTGTTCACCATCTTCTGTATCAGAGGACAGTTCATGCAAAGTTACATCAAGCGGAAGAGTGGTGAGGCTTCCGGCCCGATACAGGGACTGACTTTAGCTAGAACAGTGACCGGAAGTATGGGCAGAATAATCCCATGGTCACTGTGGACTAGGGTAGTCTACCCCGATGTCCAAGTCAGGATGTAATTTATTTGTTCATGTTTTCTAATCTATCTGTTTTTATAATGTTCTAAAACAAAATGTTGTTGTATACCCTGTTGGTGTACCTTGTTATTTAATATATGCGAATGTATGCTTTGCCTTTGAAAAAGGGGAAGATGTGATGATAGCAGGATGTGATGTCACTAGCATGTGGGCGGGGCTTAGGTCCGGTGTCTGTGTCGCAGTTAGTTTAGTACAATCAACCTGTCTGGATGTGTATTGCTATGCTCTGTAATAAAATAGAGTTGTACCATCATTGCTGTGTCCTGCATATGTCCTGCATCTCATGACACATTCTATCTCTTACTCTTTGTGTCGTTTCGCCGATGTAAATTTTGGCACACGGACACTTAATCAGGTACACGACAAAGGTGGCATTACACGTAAAATAGCCCTTGATGTTAAATCTTTTACCTGTCATAGGATGTGCAAAGCTGTCACCTTTTATAACACTATTGCAGCTGGAACAACCTAGACATGGGAAAGTGCCTTTTTTTGTGCACTCAAATAGCTAGTAGAATCTCTCTTAAGACTACCCACATCAGCCCTAACTAACATGTCCCTCAGATTGTATGGACGTGTATATGCTGGCATAGGAGGATCTTGAAAAATCTTAATGTCTGGGTGACAGTTTTTAATAATATGCCAATGACGCCTAATAATCTTCTGTACCTTGGGACTATTAGTGTTAAATTCAGATACAAATATAATTTTTTCATCCTTGCTCTTTCTTTCCTTAAGTTCAAGTGCCTTTTATCGTGGAATCCTATTAACCTCTTCTATACTTACTTTAATTTCTCAGGGTAACTCTTTGTAAAAAACGTGTGCCTTCCTCATGTAGTCTAGTCTCTGCTAATGTGGTATCTTTAACAATTCTCTTTATGCGTAAAAATTGACTCTTAGGTAAAGATTTTTTCAGTGTTGGTGGATGGGCACTAGTATAATGTAACATAGTATTACGATCTGTTTCTTTACTATAAAGATCTATAAATAAAGAACCATTCTGTTTGTAAACCTTTGTGTCCAAAAAGTTAACACTTTCCTCACTATATGTGAGGGTGAACTTAATATACCTAGAGTTCAAATTTAAAGTATGTACAAATTCTTTCAGGGATCCAATGTTGCCCCACCATATGCCAAATATGTCGTCTATATAGCGCCACCAGGTGGCGCCATAGCGTAAAAATGATTCATTTTCAAGAACCAAATGTTCTTCATACCAATTCATGTATAAATTGGCATATGTATGGGCAACATTGGACCCCATGGGTATGTATCCTGAAACAAAAAATAATTACAGCACAAAATTATTTCCAACAGTTCTAATAAAAACTTTTGTTCTTGTAAGGTATACCTATTGCTAGCTGCCAGGACACTTTTAATCAGATCCAACCCACTATTGTGAGTAATGGAAGTGTAAAGACTAACCACGTCAAGGCTATAGAGGATGCATTTGTCATAGTTCCCTGTTAATTCATCAATTTTTAACAAAAAATCTCCAGTGTCTCTAATATATGATGAAGACTGAACAAAAAAAGGTCTAAGAACCTTATCAAGATATATTGAAATATTAGAAAAAATTGACTCAGTTCCAGCTACAATTGGGCGACCCGGTGGTTGTGAAAGATTTTAATGAACTTTAGGCAGGGTATAAAATACAATATATTGTTCTGTTATAAGAAATTTTCTGGTATCTTCATCTATTATACCATGCCTAAAGACATTTTTCACAGTATTGGTAATAGTAGTCAAAATTTGTTTGGATGGGTCAGTGCTAAGCTTTTCATATACTTCTATATCAGACAGTTGGGAACAAATCTCATTAACATTATACTCTTTATAATAGCTGCACCACCCTTATCCGCTTGTTTCAAAATGACATCTTTATTTGTTTTTAAACTTACCAAAGCATGAAATTGCTGCTTGTTAAAGTTGCAATCTTTTTTAACCTCATTGTTACACCTCTAAACTAGACCTATATAAGTAACTCATATGAGAACCAATTGAAACTCCTATGAATTACATACATCAAAATGGGAGTTTTCCCCAAAAACCTCATGGTATTAAATATATATATGGGAACAATTGTTTAATGCCAAAAGTTAATCACATCATATTGTGAATTTAGCCCTTGAGGAATCCTAGTCTTAAAGGGCCACTGTAAGTAAATATTTTCTATGCCTGTTACTAACTAACTACCCCAAATACGCTTTTTATCAATAGCATTTCATTAACATATCTCTACCGTATATCAGAAATCTTGTCTGCAAATTTAATTATTTAATTGTTTTCCAAACCCACTCCGTGGGTATCCTTTGCTCTGTACCAATCCGTTTACAATACCTAGGTTTCAAAATGGCGCTTTAAACACAAAGTTATTGGTTTAAGTATTTTGAACATGCAGTGCTGAAAATAGTGGGCAGGATAACGTGACATCATCGGCGAATAAAAGATATAACTTTAAGAACGTTATGAAACTTCGTTTTGGAGAAAATATAGGTCAGTAGGTTTTAATTAATGTTTATTAACTTTAATATGTTAGTTGTTTAGCTTAAAAATTATAACAGAAAGTAATCATTTAAGCTTATGTATCCAAAAGACTTCTCTGAGTGCCAATCTGGACTCTCTGGATGAACCTCTCTTACTATAAACTTTTTCAATAATGGTCCATCTCATGGACTCAGGGCTTTTATAATGATGCTCTTTAAAGTGTTGAACTAATGGCGTGGTCAACACACCATTTTTAATGTTAGTAACATGCTCTCTGACTCTCTCACGTACCTCTCGTGTAGTGAGCCCAACATATTGCAGATCACAGAGGGTGCATGTTAGTAGGTATACGGTATATAAATCTCTGCAATTAAGACACGTATTGTGTTTAAACATCTCTCCTGTTACTGAGCACCTAAAACATCCCCTTCTAGTAGAAACTTACACGCTCGACAATTTATATTACTACAGTGGTAAGTGCCTCTAAATCTTAGCCATGAGCTCTGTTCAGCTCTAGGACTTTGTAATCTCATAGGGGCTATGTGATTCCCTATTGACATACCTTTCTTAAATGTAAATCTAAATCCTTGTCGTGCTATTTCTACCAGTTTCTCATCTGCTTGTAAGAGTGGTGAATGCTTCTTTATGATGTTACATATCTCATGAAATTGACTACTATAGGTCGTTACAAATGTAACTCTTCTAAATCTGTTTCTTTTATCATGTCTTTATGAAGATCAGTTCTGTTAATTCTATCAACTGATAATTAAGCTTTATTTATCATCTTCTTTGTATAACCTCGGCTTCTCAATTTGTTGGACAGAATTTCAGAATGTTTATTGTATGTTTCATCTGTACTGCAATTGTGTTTGAGCCTGGTAAATTGCCCCATCGCAACTGATCCAAAAACTCTCTTTGGATGATTACTATGTGCATGTAGGAGAGTGTTTCAAGTTACAGTGGGACCTCGGTTTACGAATTTAATTCGTTCTCCGGGACGTTTCGTATTGCGAAAAATTCATAAACCGAAACACGGTTTCCCATAGGAATGCATTGAAAACCAATTAATGCGTTCCGGAGGTGAGAAAAAAGTCAAATAAAGGCTCCAAAACCTGCTGCAAAAGGCTCCAAAACCTGCTGCAAATGGCTCCAATAGGCTCCACAACTTGCTGCAAATGGCTCCAAAAGGCTCAACAACTTGCTGCAAATGGCTCCAAAACCTCTCCAACACCTCCACACTGCTACCAACACTTCAGTATGCAGGGGCAAACCGGGACACTTGTTTCGTATTGCGAAAAAAATTCGTAAACCGAGGCATTTTTTTTAAAGAATTTTCATTCGTAAACCGAAATTTCATTTACCGAGTCGTTCGTTAACCGAGGTCCCACTGTATATGTTTAATATATACTTCTGTGTGTATTTTGTCATCACTTGGATTTGATTCATTATATCTTCATAGATCAAATACTGTTGTTTTATATTTGTACTTTTATTGACCAGTTTAATGATCATTTAAAAGAAAAATATTGTTGCCTGCAATTTATAGTGTTTTTCCCTTCTTCCAAGAGAGGCTGGAATGCATTCTGTAGAATGCCTAACCTTGAGGCACTTACACGCTGCTCTATGATTGCTTGATATGTGCAAGATATTATTTGTATCTGTCCCTGTACAGCAAAGGAAGCACAACAACATTCAAGATGCTTTTCAAGGGATGTGCTACATGCCTGCAAAACACTATTTTTTTTTTAAATAATTTTTTATTGAGGTTGTATAGGATGTAACATACAGAATCATTAATAAACAATGGCAATATTAAAATGGGACATACATTTTTAGTGAGTGAACATAGCCAAATAATACTGTCATAATGACTCTAGGTATATAACCTGGTAACAATTTGAAACAGTAAGCAAATTGTGCTTGTAGAATATGTAGCTGAGTTTATATTTCCACTTATCTGTAAACATCAGTCTATAAACCGGAACTGGTAAGTGGGAGTAACAATCTAAAATAAATTGAACTCTTATGTCCGTAAGAATTTGGTGTGTTGTATAATAGAACCTCAGTTTTATGTTATAGAAAGAAGAAGAATGATCCCCACATTGCAGTATAAAACATAAAATAGTTTATCCATTTGAAGTGGATTTAGGCAAAGGGGGGTTGTCATTATGGTTTTTCTTTTTTCTTAGGGGGAAGGAGAGTTCAGCGGGCGAGAGCCGCTCTAAATTGAAAAAGGGGGGAGGGGCGGGCTTTCTAACAAATGGTATACGCTTTACAAAGGTGGCAGTTGAGAGTTAATAATTAAAAGTTGAGAGATTGATATTAGGCTTATGGGGAGATGAAGATTGTTGCGTACTAATTGTGCGTAATAATAGTAGGCAGGGTGTCAGAAAAGGACTTTTTCTTTTTCCTTCCTTTATAACTGGTATAATAAAATTCTTAATGAGTCCCTTAATGTCAAATTGGAGCAGGACTATAGAATGTATAGGTGACAGGCTATATAAATGCTGTTCAGGAGCTTAGGGTTAATTTAAATAAGGCTTAGATTAGCGAGCAGGCTATTATGCCACCATATGACTTAATGAGGAGGAGTAAATTGAGTGGGCACCCAATGTGGCTAATGAATCTCTAGAAATTCAGCTAAGAAGGTCCTAGAATATAGTAGGGTATCAATTTGTAAGAGTAATGTGTGGTGTTAGGGTAAGATACTGAGCGTCGACATGGACTGCTATAAATAGAGAGCGTAATGGTTGTTAACAACAATACGTGGAGAAGTACAGCTAAAGATATGTCAGGGGGTCAAGTGTATAATATACCCAGGGAAAAGTGGGGTGCAAAGGGTAAATATAGATGTTGAGATTATTAAGAGCGTGTCAAAAGTTAGTACTATAGCTATAGGCAGGGTATGAGGGGGTGTACTTCAAACACAAAAAAAAAAATATATACCTAGATGAACCTGAGTATTAACCTGCTGTGCCTCCCGGCTCGGACAGAAAAACAAATAGATAATATAAGTATAGAATTTGAGTCCTCAGTAGAATGTGCGTGAACGTGTAGCAATAAACAGTTAACATAAATCTTTGCAGTCTCAGGATATTCATTTGGCACTTATCCAAGGGATAGCTCTATGCTGAATAGGGTGTTAGTTTTAATAATAACCTCAAATCTTCTAAGCCGAGCATTTCAAGAATATGAAGAAAGTATACTGACACAAATCTTTAGATTTAGAAACTATAGCTCATTTCAGAAACATAACTACCAAATAAACATATATACAGTGCTGCCCATGTGAACGACAAGCTCTCAAATATTAATGTGCCTATCAAGGGGGGGGGGGGGGGTCTACTTTGCATCAGAAATTATTATAGAGAAGCACAAACAATAGCATATATGAGGCATCAATGTGGGATAGTGACATTTTTATGAATTCTGTAGTTAATGGCAAGTGAGTATTCCTTTGTTCTGACTTTAATGTCTATCTCTTTAGATATATGTGTATGAATAATGATAAACAATAATGTGACATAGTCAGTACTCAGACCTAGACAGAAGCCATAATTTTTCCAGAGGAGTACAAGAGACCTATACTACAATCCAATAGCTGAAAGATATATAGTCTCAAATATTGATTATATTTATCAGCTCTCCAATATTTAAAATATGAAAACATAAAACAGAATAAAATAAAAGGAGACCAACAAGTAAAACCACTATTGCAGGGCAATGAGTTGCATAAAAAGGTGATAATAAGATTAGTCACAGGTAGAATAGATGAAGACCATGTAACAGTATATAGAAGTAAACATTAATAATAAATAATAGAAAAAAATAAGAAAATATATATGCCATAAACTTCTCTCCTTGTGAGGCTCCAAACGCTAGATTTGAGCCACAGCTTCTTATATTGTATGGATAAAGTTCAAAGTTAAGGGGAGGACTAATAGAGATTTCCGGGCTATGGGGAGACTGAATGCTGGACCCTGAGGGTGTGTTGCAGGTCATGGGAAGTGGACGGGACCCCGACATCAAGACTAAGAGCTCTCATTTTGGAGTCCAGTAGGGAAGGAATGCCGACAGGGCACAAGCTGTTGCAGTCAGACATACATTATCATCCAACTCCGACTTTTCTGATGACTCTAGAAGACATATGCCCCCTAAAATGAGGTAAGAAACTGCGTGGGGTGAACAGAGGTTCTGAGTTGCGTTCACACAGTGGTCGAGAGTTCCATCCGATATATATATAGCTGTCATGAGGTCACTTGTGGTCTTAAGTGAGGGCTGGCTCTGGATCCTGTTGCCCTTAGTGCTTGACAGCTCAAAGTCCGCCACAAAGCTTGCCTTTACTGGGAGTGGAGTGAAATTGACAGTTTCTGTTTCTAAGTCCACTAGTGTACTTGTCTTTCTGGGAGGGTTAGGTATGTGCAGCTTAGGAGTCTTCACCATTGTTACTGGAGTCGCTCTTTTCTGACCGCCCCCCGTCCGACCGGCCACATCGTACCGGGTAGCTGCCATCAGTTATGGCTTTCTACTTGTGATATGCTGAGTCTCCTGCGGTTTTACACTGTCCCTTGTAAGTAGCTGCAGTGTCGGATACGGAGTCTTGTCGTGTACCTCCTTCCACAATGCAGGGAAATCTGTAAACCGAGTCCTCTATTGTTCGGCCTACTCTCACTGGACAGAGAGTTGTTATGGCTTGATATATTGTGGCAGATAATGAGATCAGCAACTTCCCTGTCTATCTTGGCAGCTAGGTTCTCAAGTAGGGTCTGGATTATAAGAAGGGTTTCCTCCTCCATGTTAACTGTAGATGAGCAATATGCAGACAGACCGTGAGTTGCGAGACCCAACAAACCGGAAGTGAGGATATAGTTAACGAAGGACTAGGCCATCCCTTCAGCTTGCCACTGGCTAAATCAGGTCTCAGATATCGTTAGTGGAAAATCTTGGTAGCAATTGATGCCGGATCACATTAGTCAGGTTAACCGCAATGATATATAATAGGATTATGAATATCTTCCAGAGTATTTAGTATATTTTAAGAGATGATCTGAGAGCTTCATAAAGTGCGACCGACCATGGCCGCTTCTTAGCCACGCCCTGCAAAACACTATTTTAACAAAGTTGTAAATGTGAAATGCTTTAAAACCTTTTTTTTCATGTGCCTATCAGCTATAATTGGGCCCACTTATTATTTTGATATCCTAACAAAGTTACCAGCTAGGGAATCTGCCCCCCTCTCCCCTATCTTCAACACTGTTTGTCTGCTGCCCTCATTTATTAATGTACATGGACATTCATGTGTGGTGCTGCTTCCTACTCTCACATGACTTCACTCCAAACTCCTCTAAAGTGTCGGAGAGGTTAAAGGGACATTAAAATGCTTCTTTTATTTTAACCCCTTATAAGTATCAGTTAGTGAAGCTCTGCATCTTCACACTGGGTGCCACCATATTGAAGCTTATATTTGTTATGTAACATTTAAACTGTGTAAAAAAACTGCAAAATTGGAACACTTTGCTCTCTATTTTGTGAGCTAAACTAAAGTGAAAGGTAAAGCCAGTAAGATCTGTGAAAGTGCACTGCTCCTATCACAGGATACAAAAATACATGAGCTACAAGATGGAGGTGCCCAGTATTACATGCAAATGTTTACCTACTGGATTCTGTAATGAGTTATAATATGAGATACAGGAGGGAATACAATACCATAGTGAGTAGTATCCCTGCTACTGCCGTCGTACTCAGCAGTTCAAGGTACCTTTAAGAAGCAGTGGTCGGTGGAATCTGGGAAGGACTTCCGTTTGAGGGAGGAGCAAGCAAGGTGCTGCACGCCGGGCTGCTCCCGCTTCTAGCTTGGACTAGCTACTCTCGCCTTCAGGTGTCCCTTGGCCAGGAGATTCTTTACCGGCCTGGGTGTTGGATCTGCTGATCCTTGAAGGGGAAGTCTGACATAGGCATCTACAAGCTTCACGGCTGAAGCAAGTCGCTACAAAGTAGCGTGAGTGTACAGTGTCAGCCCTGATTAACAATGTAGCAGTGACTATTCAAACTGTTACAATATACAGCTGACTTTCTCTCTATATATCCAGAAATATTATACCCTGTGAATGTTTCTCTTTGAACACACATACCGCCTGGAAAATGGTAAAAGGATATTTTGGGCCAATTACAGAGTAATGCCGGCGCAGGAATAGCCAGCAGGTGCGGGTTTACTCATCACATTCTCGACCCGCTAATAATATACCTGGAGTGTGCAACTCAAAGGGCCTAAGGCGTGTAATTTGAAGCGGATCCACTTATGAGCCACGCTATGTACCTCTTGAGGGATAACCTGCACTAACAAAGTTGGACCGCGAGAGCTCAGAGTGGATTTTGACAGCCAAGCAGGGGCCCTGCTAAAGCTCATCTTACCGTGGTCTGCCATCACTGGGTCCGGATGCCGGTCTCCCCGCTGGAGGTGAGGGGATCGATCGCTCCCTGGTGAGCGCTGGGCTCGAGTCGGCAGCAGTGGATCCGGCAGCTGGTTGGCGGAGGAATCTGGGCTGTACGTGGTGCTGCGTCCGCGGCACGTGCTGACGAAGAGTTTGGTCCTGTGCAAGGCAAGGTCTGCTCGGAGCTCCGAGCCAGAGGAGGTCGCCTTTGAAGCCTAACAGGGGAAGCTTTGTCGCTGGAAGGCTCCTGAGAGAGTCAGATAACCCGAATATAGGAAGAGTCAAGCGACCATATACCCAAGCGCTCCTGCCTGTTTTCTCAAGGTACTTTTTAATATCTCTGGCGTGGGGGCTGTGGCAGAATCAGCTGAGACGTTGACCTGTGTTATGACTGTCACACTCAGAATTGGGGAGACAGGAGCTGGGTAACTTTATAATTTCCTTATTATCCGAGTGGTTTATTGCCAGAGGGACACGGCTATATCCTGAACTATTGGGTACTCTTATTGAGCATTTCTCCCTCATCTGACGAGGACAGGGGAGAGCCTGTCAGCTGATAAGTGGAACTTTGAGTTACCATAATTTCAACTTGTATTACACACAGAATCTCTGGGAACCACTCTCTGGGTTCTATGGACACTTGATAACTTATTATTAGTCCTAAATAGAGTGACTGGCAAACAAATTATCTAAGCCCGTTTATGGCTATATGTAACATGATTGTGTATCTGGATTTAGCCAACTAGCTTTTGTTAACAAACTTATCTGATATTGTTTTATAAGAGGCTTATCACAGAATCTAACCCAGGCTGTTTTGCTTGCCATATTACATAGAATTTGATTGCTTTGTCAGACAAAATACAGGATTCTGTCAATATATAGATAGTATACCGGCTATCTGTGAACCATACGGACATTGTTTGAAACAACCCTAATCTTTAATTTACATCTTCTTGGTGTCTTTGCAACTTATTATTTTTTGCAAGTCTCTCTTTGGGGGCCCTGAACTGTGAAAGACTATATAAGAGTGTAAGCTCACAGCTCTCAGGAATCTCTTATTTAGGCCACTCCCTCCCTTGTTTGCTCTTTTCTCTCATTCTCTTTTTCCGTTCTCTTTTTTTCTTCTTCTTGTCACAGCTCACTTCTGAGCCCTCCCAGGCTCCATAATCATCTACACAGACACACACTGTCTATCCTCTTCTTTTTGCATACCCGCTTCCTTTCTTCCTCACTTCTCTCTCCCTCTTCTTTCTTCCTTCACGCCCGTGCTTTCGGGGATCAAGAAATAAGATTCACGTTTTTTTTTTTTTTTTGCTTGTTTTTTCTCATTATTTTTATTTTTATTTTATTTTTATTTTTTTCTACACTTCACGTATATGTCAAAACACAACTCAATAGTGGTATAACTGGTGTGTCACACTGCACATGAGTGGCCTAATAGTGGGCTTCTCTGAACCTTTGTATATATGGATAAATTTATTCTCACAAATCAGCACTCTTCCCCTAATATGCCTGCCAAACCGAAAGAAAAGAAATTGATGACTAAACGTACTGATCAGACACTAGACATTTCACAAATCCAGGGTGAGGTTCATATCGATATGCAGGAGCTGGTAGCCCAAATTACTAAATCAATTACACCTCAGTTGGATAGTCTAAAATCAGAGATCAAGCATGATATATCTAGCCTTATGACTGAAGTAAGACAGTTTTCCACACGATTGTCAGAGGTAGAGACCAGAATCTCAGAGATTGAGGACAGGTTAAATTTAGCTGAGCCCATCAATGCTGAATATACTGCAAAGATTGATAGGCTACAAGAAAGACTCGAAGATCTGGAAGACCGGTCTAGGCGCAATAATTTAAGAATTATTGGTCTTCCAGAAGACAGCAACTATCAAGATCTGATGCATTTTGCAACGGTCACTCTCCCCAAGAGCTTAGGAATTAATTCTACCACTCTGGCACCCGTAGAAAGGATACATAGAACAGGGGCAATTCGCTCTGTAAGAAAAGATTATACTCCTGCCAGACCCATAGTAATGAAGTTCTTAAATTTTCAAGATAAAGTAATTTTTCTCAGGCAGTACAGGAAATTGTATCCATTGATGATAGACCAACATAAAATTTTAATTTTTCAAGATTTCTCCAGTGAAACGGCAGCAAGCCGGAAAGTGATGTCTCCGTTTTGTTCTAAATTGTTAAAAGCAAACTATAATGTCAGGATGGTATACCCGGCTAAGCTGGTGCTATTAATGGATGGGGCTCAAAAAGTCTTGAATAACAGTAAAGAGGCTCAGGATTTCTGTAACGAACAGGGTATACGCTGAGTACACTGAGTTAAAATATATAGTAGACAGATAGTCAGGGTTGACACTGCTATCTTCACGCTATGGAAGAGATTTTAAATATGGTTCTGTATGGATGCGGTCAGTATGTGGATGTATGTAGGATGGAATTTATGTGTTTTTCTTTTTTTTTTTTTTTTTCCTTCTCTCTTCTCTCTCTCTTACTATCTTCCTTTCCTGGCCCTTTTTCCTTTCTTCCTTTTTTTTTTTTTTTTTTTTTTTTTTTTCTCTCTCTCCCCTCCTTGCTCCTTGTTTTATGCCCTCCCTGTCCCCTTTATCACATCCCATTCTTTTAATAATGGGATAGGATCTCTCTGCCCAACCCAATAGTTAAGGAAATGAATGTGGATAGGAAATCCTTGAATCTCCTCTCATGGAACGTTGGCGGGATAACCTCGCCAATTAAGAGGAAAGCCATTATTAGACAACTAGGAATTTATAAACCTGATCTAGTAATGCTACAGGAGTTACACCTAAAGGATTCTGAGATCATGAAATTAAAAACAAAATGGGTGGGAGAAGTTATTCCATTAGGTGGGGAGGACAGAAAGAAAGGATTGGCAATTCTGATTAACAAACAATTACACCATGAGATAATTAGTACAGAGCAAGACCCCGGCGGTAGATTCCAAATTCTTAAAATTAAAATTAATGCGACCCCTTTCATAATTTGTAATATATATGGGCCTAATATAGTTGATGTCCATTTTTGGAATGGTCTCACTAATAAACTACTGGGATACATGGGACAGAATCTAATTATAGTTGGAGATTTAAACTTAACACCCATGCCCAATCTAGATAGAGCCGGGAAGAAGGATTCATATAGGAGAGATAAGAAAACACGAATATTTCAAAAGCTATGTACTCAACTTGGGGTTAGAGACATCTGGAGGTTACAGCACCCAGATATTAAGTCATATACGTGTGCATCATCCAGCTATCAGTCTCTATCCAGAATTGATATATTCTTAGTAACGGATGGCCTGGCGGGGTCTGAATGCAAGACGGACATTAAAGACATTGTCCTGTCGGACCATGCGATTATCTCATTGGAGTTTGGCCGTAACATATTCAAGCGGGGTAATAATAACAGTCTGTTTTTTCCCAAATATTTAGTAACTAACAGTAAATTTCTGAATTTTCTCAAAAATAAATGGGCAGAATATCATAGATTTAACGAGAGTTATATAGAGAAACCGGAAACCTACTGGGAAGCAGCAAAGGCTGTCCTTAGAGGACACATTAAGGCATATCTATGTAGATTTAACAAGAAAATAAAGCAGAAAGAATTACAATTCTCAAATGCAGTGAGAAATCGCTATAATACATATGTCGCCTCTAGATCCAATGACAATTGGAAGAAATATAGCGAAGCTAAAGCCCAACGCGATATTTTTTTAAAACACAAAGTCATGCAAGAGGGCTTAAAACAGAAAGCCCTATATAGAGGGTATACTGGTAGAGCCGCAAAATACCTTGCCAGAATCGCTAAACCTAAGGGCAGTAATTGGATCTCAGCCGTAAAGCTGGATGGGAAGCGATACACGCAGACAGATGACATTAAGAAAGTGTTCTTTAACTATTTCCAGGATATCTATAAAGCTGAATCCCCTAATAATTTAGATAGTCAAATATTCTGGTCCAAGTTGAAGCTTCCAAGAATTTCGGCAGAGGATGCACAAGAGCTAAATTCACCAATTACACTGCAAGAAATAAATGTAGCTATTAAACAAGCTCGCCTTAATAAAGCCTCTGGTCCTGATTGTTTACCCATAGAGTTTTACAGAATGTTACAGGAGGAGGTGACCCCAATCTTATGTAATCTTTTCAATAGCTATTATGGTTCACAGTCAAGTTGCTCCAGGTATTTTACAGCATCTAATGTTACGCTCATTCTAAAGAAAAATAAGGACCCAGAGAGGGTCGAATCATATAGGCCTATCTCATTGCTCAATGCTGACTATAAGCTACTAACATCAATCATAGCAACCCGATTACAACCCTTTCTTAGAGATATTATACACGAGAATCAAGTCGGCTTTATGCAAGGGAGAAATCCAGTGAAAAGTATCCGTAAGACTATGCTTGTTTTGGATTATTTCTGGAATAATTTCCCCGGTAAAAAGGGGGGAGGAGATGCTGCCATACTAACCCTAGATGCAGAAAAAGCTTTCGATTACATAGGTTGGGGCCATCTATTCTTGGCGCTGGATAAATTCGGCTTCAAGGGCCAGTTTAATAATTTCATTCAGTTAATTTACAGTAACCCGGTCTCAGCTATTATTATAAATAATGCATGTACAGACTTCTTTTCTCTTTTTAGAGGTACAAGGCAGGGCTGTCCCCTTTCCCCCCTCCTATTTAACATCTCCCTCGAGCCATTAGCTATTATGCTCCGTGATCAATTAGAGGGTATCACTATCCGGGGGCATAAGGTGACTGTATCATTATATGCAGATGATGTACTGGTTTTTCTAAGTAATCTGGAAGTTAGTCTACCGAAATTGTTGGGAACTCTGTCGTTGTTTGGTTCAGTAGCAGGTTATAAAGTCAACTCAAGTAAATCTGAGTTACTCTGGATAAAGAAACCATCAAAAGGTAGTGTGAAACACCCATTTAAAGAAACTAAGTCCATAAACTATCTTGGCATAGTTTTAAGTAATAACCCCTCAGAGTGGTACACTCTGAACTTCCCAAACTGCCTTAAGGAAATCCAGATTTCCTTAGATAATTGGATTAATCTCCCAATTTCTCTCATACAACGTATTATGTTAATTAAAACAATCCTATTCCCTAAGCTGTTATATTTATTACAGAATATTCCCTTGTTTCTTAAAAATAGAGATATATCGAAATTTAACCAAATGTGTTCTAAATACATCTGGAAGGGGGGGTAAGCCCCGGATAGCATTAAACAGGCTGATGTATATTAATACCGCAGCAGGTTTAGCGTTTCCTAACATTAAATATTATAATTGGGTTACATTGCTAAAATACGCTATTGATTGGATTACCGAAAAGGAATATGTCACCTTATACCAGTTCGAATCCAGCGTTATTGCTCCTTTCGATCTAAATACTATTTTACACTGCCCAATCAGGAATTTGCCCTGCAATGTTGATAACCTGATAACATTTAAAAATATCATCAAGGCTTGGCAAAAATATTGTTCAGAAATACAGGTTTGCCCATTTGCGACAGAATTTCTCACAATACAAGGAAATCCAGAATTTCAACCTGGATATGAGACTTTAGTTTTCCAGGGTTGGCGGGAGAGAGGTTTGAGATATGTCAGACAGTTGCTGATAGAGCCCGACCTAATGGCCACATTTGATTCAATCCGAGCTAAATATGGAATTCAGAGTAAGGACTTTTTCGCTTATCTCCAGATACGGCACTATTTATCTCGGATTCAAACAGAACATAGATCTAATTGGAATTTAGGCCCATTAGCGACGGGTATAAAAATATATCAAACCGGAAGATTTTCAATCTCTACATTTTACAATATATTAAATACTCATAATAAGACCAGACAAATTAAATATATACAGCGGATCTGGGTAGGATACTTTCCAGAAATAGAGATTACGGATATACAGGATAGTTTGCTATTAATTAACGATACTTGGGTTCCCACAGCTTGGCGTGAAGCCCACTTAAAATTACTATATAACGTATATATCACTCCGAGCAAAATGACTCTGTGGTACAAAAAACCCCATTTCTGCACAAAATGTAACATAGGGAGTGCAGATATTCTGCACTGTATGTGGTTCTGCCCTAAGATCCTGCAATTCTGGCATAAGGTAATTTACTGGATTAAGCGCTCAGTCAATCCTAGAATAATCATTGCTCCATATGACATGGTATTTCTGCTTAAATACGCGAAGGTTGGTAAGGATTATAAACTCATTAACACATTGTTGATCTTAGCCCGTAACATTATTCTAAAAAATTGGAAAGCGATACATGCACCAACATTTTCAGAATTCAAGAAAGCAGTAACTAGACAAATAATAATGGAACAATATAATATTCAAAATCTAAATAATGAGCAGATCCAGCTCTTCCTACATAAATGGGAGGGTATAATTAAAGTATTTCCAAACAATATGCAAAGGCAATTGATCAGCCATATCAGTAAATCCAGTTTTGTTTCCCAAAATATCCTAATAGGCCGGTTTCCTCAAGGATGGGCAGCTGTCTTTGACAATGACTTAGGGAGCATGGCGGGGCTCGATGAGGAGTAAGGACAGGGGGTCACCACTTATTTCTTTCTCCTTTTTTTTTTTTTTTCTTCTCCCTCTTTCTTCTTTTTCTTTTGTTGTTTTGCCGTTATCATTGTGATGCGGTTCAAGTGTGTCTGAGTGACTGGATGTGTGTGGCCAGTACGGGTCGGTCAAGGACTCCTGAAGATGATGCAAGATCGATATCACTTTTCATTAGATAACAGGAGAGCATAGGGGGAGGGTGCTGTGTTCTATTTTGCTTCAGGTGTGATATCTAAGTGTTTAATATAATTAGCATAACTAGGACGCTCTCAAGATGATTCTGGTTTTGAATTTTCAGTTTGATAGGAAATGAGATGTCTATGATCCCTCGAGAGAGGACATGATTGTATTACCTTCACTATCTTGAAAACCTTAAGGTTATTTGGCCCTAGAATGCCTAGGTTGTTTATGTTGTCTTGATGTCTAAAACTAAAACAAAATCCCAGCGGGGTATTCAGCTTATTATGGAAGTTATTTCCTGGTAGAATTTTCTTTAATGTCGAAAATTGTTAATTTGTGCTTCCTTCTTTTCTTTTTTGTTTATTTTTTTTCTTGGGCGATGTAATTTATGTAATTTACTGTATCCTCTGCTGGTTATAAATAAAGATTTAAAAAAAAAAAGAAGCAGTGGTCATGTGGCCATGAGTGAACCTGCTCCACAAAGGCTCCAAAACGGCTTTTGCTGTTTGATAAATGGAGACCTGTACCGTCTCTGGACTGTTCAATGTTAAATCATGTTTTTCATGTGCTTGTAATTTAGATTGTGTGAACTGATTTCTTCAAAATTGTCAGTTTTGTATGCACCCCCAATGTCTGGAAATGAAGAAAATTAGTTTAGATTTCGTGTGTATTTAAGTCAAACATCGCAAACTATAAAATATTGGAATTAAACTAACATACTCTAGAAAATGTAATAGTACAAAATACTATTTGATTGAGGAATTTTACTTTGGAATTTCCTTCGTTTTTAACATTCGATTTGGAACAAAAATTTGTCATTAATTTGTTTTTTGTTTTTTTAATTTTTGTGCTATTTAATGCAGCCTCCTAGATCTTGAACACATGTGTCAAGCCCTGCATTCTTTGTGTTTATGGTGAAAAATATGAATATCCCTCAGCTGTGGGCATATATAGGAAAACTTTATTGTACTAAAAACTTTAGGATAGGCATGACCCAAGTTCATTCAAGTTATGTTTTTACAGTCTCCAAAATAAAACAGGTCACAGGCCCTGTAGAAAAAACAAAAAAATGTATAGCAGCGCTTGTTGTTAGTGAGTGCAATACAATCAACTAAAATAAAAACACATATAAGATCTACTAATAGTTAGAGTCTGGAATATTGTTTAAAAAATGTGGTAGACAAATCACCACAAATTGCATGATAGATATATGTACTTAGATGAATAAAAGTACAGTACTTGGTATACTGTGACCCATGTCGTTCCTTCAGAGGGTACTCAGCATACGTTCCATTAATGATCCCTGCAACAGAGATGATCCGGTGTCAAGATGGATTGCACTAGAAGTCACTGCTGCTTCCTGTGATCCACTCTAGGTTCCCTCAGAGAGACTAACTGAAAACTAAACAAAAATAACACAGCAGCACAGATACTCTAAGTGCAGAATTTAAAGACAAAAAATAAAATCGCATATAAAAACGCACCTACAAAAAATAAAGCGATACAAGCATATTCATAGTAGCCGGTACGTCTCCTCCGATCCCCTTTCCATCTCTTTATAGTGTTCCGCACTGTTAATACAGGATCATACAGACCGTCAATAATGTACAGGTGGTTAGAAGGTTTGGATGAGTTAGTCTTAATTAAATAATTTTTTGTCCCTCAACGCGTTTCTCCTGGACTCGGACAGACCTTTTCAAGAGGTAATATTTGGAATTCATTACACCTAGATTTAAATAGCCATTTTGAAGCACGTAATTGGCTGGAACGACTGTCAATCACACTGCCGGTATTGACGTTAGTTTTGTTTCATCACAGGCAACATACTTGCTGATTGGTTGAAAGTTAAGGTATCTCCATGTCAATAAAAATTTTAACAACCAATCACAAGTAAAACATGTGTTTAAACGTTGTCCACATGTACTACACATGTATTTTGCAACAGCAGGATATTTCGCGCAAGATACACAATTGTCTACTTTACACAGAATATACCTATATATTATCAACATTTAGCCACCAATCAGCAAGCGCTACCTAGGTGCTGAACCAAAAATGGGCCGGCTCCTAATCTTAGATTCCTGCTTTTCAAATAAAGATAGCAAAAGAAAGAAGGGAAATGTATAATAAGTTTAAATTAGAAAGTTGCTTAACATCTGAATCATGAAAGAAAAAAAATCGGGTTTAGTATCCCTTTAAGTTATTGTTTTTCTTTTTTTAAATGTGTGTGTGTGTGTGAAAATATATATACAGTATATATATATATATATATATATATATATATATATGTGTGTGTGTGTCAGTGACGTGAGGTCAGAGGCTGGTGAGGCACTTGCTATGATACGCGCGAGAAGTATTTGAACCCAATAGTTGTAGCTTAAATATATGATTAAATTAGCAGTTTGCATAAGGGCAATTAGCATTATTTACAACACACGCATACAGGCACATTATTCAAATAGAACATGCAATTTTAAGCAATTTTCAAATGTACACCTATTATCAACTGTTCTTCATTCTCTTGGGATCTTTATTTGAAAAGGCAGGAATGTAAGCTTAGAAGAAGGCCAATTTTTGGGTTCAGCACCCTGGGTAGTGTTTGCTGATTGGCAGCTACATTTAGCCACCAATAAGCAAGTGCTACCTAGATGCTGTACCAAAAATATACTGCCTCCTAAACTTACATTCCTGCTTTTCAAATAAAGATACCAAGAGAACAACCATATCCCTTTAAGGGTTTTGAGAACTTGAGTTGTCATGAGTTAGGAGACTATAACACTAACTCCAAAGCTAAATATTAATGGGGCAGGAGTTCAGGTTAGGGCTGTTTTGTAAAATAACTGTGATGGATCCTTTGCACTATAACTAAAGCATCGTAGCCACTGGGCAGTCAGCAGCCTCAAAGTGAAACAGCACACAAAAAGTTTAGCTGAATGAAAAAATGTAAGTAAGAAAAATCATCCAAATATTTATGTATTTTAATAATGTTAATATCCAGTATTCTTAAAAAAACGTTTGTGCTAACATCAGCGTAGGAGCAGAATCAGAGCAAGCCGATCTCATAGTAATAGCGATCACGGAGGTTGACTGACAGCGCTGAAGCTGAGACCAAGCTGAGCCATAGTAACAGCGCGCTCGCTAAAAGAGCATGCAAATCAATTGCGCTGCCAAAATCACTGACACAGTGCTCGTTATGCTCCTATATTTCATTTGGTAGTGAGTTTCTATGTATAAAATACAGCTTGAGTCAAAATAAAAATTTGACCACTCACCTCCATTGCACGTCTCCAACACCGCACGTGGAAACTAGCAGGGAGGATCTGAGACGTGAGACGCGCTGAAATGGTGGCGCGGTAAGAAGAAGAAAAAAAAAAAAGCTTTAGCCCTGTTTAGCCAGGCAGCAGCTGTCGGACGTCCTCACTGTTTTGCACATGCGCACTTCGCAGGGAGAGCCAAACATCGCCGGTCAAGTTCTCCTGGTTCTGTCAATCACCAGGAGAACATACATGATCAGTGCTCATTGGCTAAGAGGCCGCATTAGAGATGCCTCTTATATGAAGTTTTTTAGCTGCGCTGCAGCACAAACCACCACCGGGTGGCGCAGCAGATCAGCTACTGGTAGCAAACCATGCTACAAGATTGCGCAATAGAGAGAAAGCTGAACCCTATACTGCCTCTCTATTGCTCAATATACAGAAAAAAAATATATTTTTTAATTAAAATTTAATTTTTACCCCAAATGCCTCCTATGACTGCACGTCACACATATGTGTGTGTATGTATGTATGTGTGTGTGTGTGTGTGTATGTGTGTGTATATATATATAAATAGAAGGAGGCACTCACTGGTCTTTTAATAAGTGAATTTAATCTTTAAAGCGTGACGTTTCGGGGACACACTCCCCTTCCTCAGAATATATATGTGTGTGTGTGTTAAATATAAACATTTGAACAAAGAGAGCAAATCCACTGCACCAAGCATTTTGACATTTGGTGAGGATATGAATATTATGGGTATTCCTTGCTTGGTTTGGAAGCATTTGCTCATTAGTTTTAGATATTTAAGGTTGCATAATTTTGGTGTTTTATAAGGAAAACTGAAACTTAAAGGGACACTCAAGTCAAAATAAATGATTCAGATAGAGCAGCAGTTTTAAGACACTTTCCAATTTACTTCCATTATCAAATTTTGCACATTCTTTATATATACATGCTTTTTGGCAAACAAACTCCTACTGAGCATGTGCACAAGCTCACAGGGTATACGTATACTAGTCCGTGATTGGCTGATGTCTGTCACCTGACACAGGAGCCTAGAAAATGGGAGAAAAAATAAATTTGCTAGAAAAAAATATGCTTATTGAAATTCAGAGAATGTGTTATTGCATTTTCATTTAATTATGAACTTGTTAATTATGCAATTCTGCTTATTGCAAAAAAAATATGCTAATTGAAATTCAGAGAATGTGTTATTGCATTTTCATTTAATTATGAACTTGTTAATTATGCAATTCTGCTTTATTTACGGGTCCTTTAAGGCATACATCATGAAAATTGATGTTTTTAATACCATATTATTATAATCTTTTGATTGTTTTTAAAATATGTGCTTTTTTTTCTTCTTTTTTTTTCAAACAAGCTTCATTGAAAAAAAGGTGACAATATAAAATATATCATGACAATTAGATTTGTTTGACAGTAAGATAAATGACAATTGAGTGCACATCACGAGGTACAAGAATCAACATAAATTAGGGGCTGCAACTTCACAACGTCATCACCTTCTTATAAATTAGGACCAAGGAGTTTTCTATACAATTTTTCAAAAGGATAAGTCGGTATTCTTACTCCTGATGGCCTGTTTGATGCTTTTTTAATTTTTCATCAATCTTAAATGTTGCTTTAAATGATTTTTGTATATCCATATAATTATTTGTATAACATAAGTACCTTTAGACAGAGGTAGTTTTGAGAAGAATGGAAGAAAGAGAGTAATAAAAAGAGAAAGGAACAAGACAGAGAAGTTAACTGGGGTAGATGGGATGGGGGAGAGGGGGTTTATGTTTGATTGCATGTAAGGGGGGTGAGTAACTCAGGCTATGTCCTCAAATTGTTTTTTTCCATAGTGACAGTATCAACTCGTGAGTTTCCAATTTGTGTATTTTGAAGTAGTGATATTTTCCTAGAGTGATAAGTTCAGCTACTTGTATTTTCCAATCATGAAAGAAAGGGATGACTTGCGTCTTCCAGTGCCTCGGGTCTTTTTTAGCCGCTATCAGCATTATCATTAGGAGAGCCTTATTGGCTGAACCACTTATTTTGGGTAGCGAGCAGAACAGAAGGGTCTCTGGGCTGTTGGGGATCTGAGTAGCCAACACCTCTGACATTTCGTGAAAAACTTCTGACCAGAAGTTTCTCATCTTTGGGCAGGACCACCAAATATGGAGGAGGAAACCCTCCTCTCCACAGCCCCTCCAGCAGGTCGCGCTCAGAGTAGGAAACATTTTGTGTAGTCTCACTGGAGTGAGATACCACCTGCTCAAGAATTGTATGTGCATTTCCTGAATTTGTGCGGAGACCGATTACTTTTTTGTTGTGTTAAATGCTTTGAGGCACGTAGTCTCTATCTCTAGGTTCAAATCCTTTTGGCAAGCAAGCGTACAGGACGGTAGTATAGTTAAATCTGTAATTACTACAATTTTATAGAGGGACAAGATAAAATGTTTAGGTGTAAAAGGTAAGATGCATATTTTTTCAAAAGGTGTGATTTCCCTTCCTAGATCTTTTTTGTTTTTGTGATGTGAAATGTAATGTACAAGTTGATTGTTGTGTAGCCACGAAGAGAAAATCTCTTTATGAGTTTCTTCTATGGCTGCCTGTGATTTGGCTCGACTGTGCTCTATAAAATAATGTATAGAACCTGTTCTAAGGCTATATGGTTGCTTTACACGAAATCCCAATTGGCAATAGGGAAGTTCAGAGTTTTCAATAATTGGTATTAAAGGACCTTGTTAAGAAGAGATGTGAGTGCTTGTAGCAATAATTGTATCCTATTCTGATAGTATTGCAGTTGATATAGTATATTTGTTTAGGGTCCATGCCAAGGAGCTCACGTTATAAAGTTTAAAAATTTGTCTGTTTAATCCGATCCAGGCCTTCTGGTTGGTATTATGTGCCCATTCCACAATGTGTTGGAGCATAATTGCCTTTCTGTAAGCTATGAGTTTTGGGACACCCAATCCCCCTCTCTCCCTGGGTAAATACATAGTTCTTTTAGGTATTCTGGGTTTAGATCCTGCTCTTATGTATTGTTCTAGTAATTGCTGAAGCTGGTTAAGATATCCCTTGTGTATAGGGATAGGTAGTGTTCGTAAAGCATATAGGATCCTAGGCAGGACATTCATTTTCACGACCCCTCTTCTCCCAAGCCATGCATGTTGTTTTATTTTTCCAGGTTGATAAATCTCGGGAAATTTCTTGTTTTAATTCTAGGTAATTGTATTTGAACAGATCTTGTGTTTTGGCAGATAAATGTATTCCCAGGTACTTTAGCTTATGTTGTGCAATGATGATATGATGTCTATTTTTTTAAGTGTTGTATATAATGTTATTTGTGTTGATGTTTATTATGTGCTTTTTAACTTGTATTAAAGGGCCGGGCCATAATAGTTGAACAACTAGAGTCTCTCATTTGTTAGAGCATGTAATTTAAAGACTATTAACCCTGCACTACTGTGTGTTTTAACCCTATAAAGTAGAAGTAACAATCCAACTAGCAGTGCTAGTCTCATGACTTAGATGTGGAACTAGAGCTGCTCATTGGATCAATGGTGGTTTACACTCAGGACCAGCAGTGCTCTGCAGATCCCTTTGCAGGGGTTAAACACACAGTAGTGCAGAGTCGATGGTCTTAAAATTACATGCTCTAATGAATTAGAGAATGTATTTTTGTATTATTATGACCCTTTAAATTTGAAATGTATTGTGGTCATGAATAGCTAATTCGATTTTATATCATGCACAAGTGACATTTATATTTCCTTCTTAATACAAGGAAAGTCCACGGTTTCATTCCTTACTGTTGGGTGACTGGGTGTGGTCACATTTTCGTTTTCTCTTTCCTGACCGAGCTGTCGGAAAGGTTGCTTCTTCTCTGGGTGCCTGGGTCTAGGAGCGCTCTGGCTGAAGTCCTGGTCTGCGGACATGACTTCTAAGTCTGGACTACTTTCCCTTCTCATTAAGGGAAACATTTTATTTGGTCCAGGCCTCGACTCCATTATTGCCACGGTTACCTTCCTACCGCAGGATAAAATGAACAAAGCTAAAAGACAAGGATCTAATTTTCTTTCCTTTCGTTCTGAGAAGTCCCAACGTCAGCAGTCCTCCTCTAAGCCTGAGCAAGCCAAGAGCACTTTGAAGCCGGCTCAATCCTGGAATGAATCCAAGCAGAACAAGAACCCTGCCGAGAACACGTTGGCATGAAGGGGCGGCCCCCGATTTAAAGCTGGATCGTGTAGGGGGCAGACTGTCGCTGTTCTCACACGCTTGGTCCAGGGACGTGCAGGATCTGTGGGTCCTGTAGGTCATAGCTCAGGGATACAAGATAGGTTTCAAATCTCATCCACCAAAGGGCAGATTTCTCCTCTCAAGCCTGTCTTTAAAGCCAGAAGAGAGGGAAGCCTTTCTGGGGTGCGTGCGGGATCTGTCCTCCTTAGGGGTAATTGTCCCGGTTCCTATAGCAGAAAGAGCTTTGGGATACTACTCAAACCTGTTTGTGGTCCCAAAGAAGGAGGGAACTTTCCGCCCAATTCTGGACCTAAAGTGCTTAAATAAGTTTCTAAATGTCCCTTCTTTCAAGATGGAGACAATAAGGTCCATTCTTCCTCTAGTTCAAGAAGGACAGTTCATGACAACTATAGATCTGAAGGATGCCTATGTTCACGTTCCAATCCAGAGGGACCACATCCAGTTCCTAAGGTTTGCGTTCCTGGATCAGCACTTCCAGTTCATTGCACTTCCGTTTGGTCTAGCTACTGCTCCAAGGATCTTCACAAAGGTTCTGGGAGCTCTCTTGGTTGTTGCCAGAACCCAAGGTATAGCAGTAGCTCCCTACTTGGACGACATTATTGTTCAAGCGCCATCTTTTCGTCTAGCAGAGGACCATTCAGTTTCTCTTCTCTCTCTTCCATCACATGGATGGAAGATAAACTTAGAGAAGAGTTCTCTCATCCCATGAACCAGGGTAGAATTCCTGGGCACTATAATAGATTCAGTATCCATGAGGATATTTCTAACCGACCAGAGAAGGTGCAAGCTAGCTTCTGCATGTCTTGCCCTCCGGACCTCCTTAAGGCCATCTGTGGCTCAATGTATGGAGGTAATTGGTCTCATGGTGTCCAGCATGGACAACATTCCCTTTGCCAGGTTCCGTCTCAAACCTCTACAGCTGTGCATGCTGAGGCAGGGGAACGGCGATCATTCGGATCTGTCTCAACAGATTTCCTTGGACACCCGGTCGAGAGAATGGCTCTCTTGGTGGCTCTGTCCAGATCATCTATCCCGCGGGACATCCTTTCTCAGACCATCCGGGGAGATTGTGACTATGGATGAGAGCCTCTCAGGATGGGGAGCTGTTTGGGGTGCCAAGAAGGCACAGGGCCTGTGGTCACAGGAGGAAAGCTTCCTCCTGATCAACATTTTGGAACTTTGAGCAATCTACAATGCTCTGAAGGCTTGGCCTCTTCTGGGTTTGACCCGGTTTATCAGATTCCAATCAGACAATATAACCTTGGTGGCTTACATCAACCATCAGGGGGGAACAAGAAGCTCCCTAGCGATGAGGGAAGTATCTCGGATTCTGGAGTGGGCGGAGGCACACAGCTGTTTGCGATCCACATTCCGGGTGTGGACTACAGGGAAGCAGATTTTCTCAGCAGACAATCCTTTCATCCAGGGAATTGTTCTCTCCATCCTGAAGTGTTTGCAGAGATATGCTTCAGGTGGGGGAAGCCCGAGATAGATCTCATGGCGTCTCGTCTCAATACCAAACTACCCAGATATGGGTCGAGGTCCAGGAATCCTCAGGCGGAGCTAATAGATGCATTAGCTGTGCCTTGGAGGTTCAATCTAATCTACCCTTTTCCGCCTTTACCACTCCTTCCTTAGTGGCCTGCATCAAGCAGGAGCAGGGTCAGTGATACTGATTGCTCTATCGTGGCCGTGAAGGATGTGGTTCGCGGACCTAGTGAGGATGTCATCTTCTCCTCCATGGAGGTTACCTTGTCACAGGGAACTGCTGGAACAAGGTCCTTTTATTCATCAAAATCTAGATTCTCTGAGGCTGACAGCGTGGAGATTGAACGCTTAGTCCTAGCCAAGAGAGGGTTTTCTGAGAGAGTTATTGATACTCTCATTCAAACTTGTAACCCGGTTACTCGTCTCATCTATCATAAGGTGTGGAGAACCTACTTATTCTGGTGTGAAGAGAGTGGTTTTCCTTGGCATAAAGTTAAGGTTGCCAGGATTCTGATGTTTCTTCAGGATTGTCTGGCCTTGTCTGTCTTACTGCACAAAAGGCTCTCAGAGCTTTTAGATGTTCAGTCCTTTGTTAAGGCTCTGGTTAGGATCAGACCTTTGTTCAGATCTTCGGCTCCCCCTTGGAGTCTGAATCTGGTTCTTAAGGTTTTGCAACGGGCTCGTGTCAGACCGCAACATCAATCAGGAGATTGTGGTCCCTTCTTTGTATCCTAATCCTTCCTCTTAAAAGGAACGTTTATTTCATAACTTGGATGTGGTTCGTGTTTTGAAGTTTTATCTTCAAGCTACTAAGGATTTTAGACAAGCTTCTTCACTATTTGTGGCATATTCTGGGAAGCGTAAGGGCCAGAAGGTCTCTTCAACTTCCTTATCATTTTGGTTGAGGAGTCTTATCCGCTTAGCCTATGAGATAGCGGGACATAGACCTCCTCAGAGAATTACGGCTCATTCTACTAGAGCAGTGGCTTCCTCTTGGGCCTTTAAGAACGAGGCCTCTATGGATCAGATTTGTAAGGCGGCCACTTGGTCCTCCTTACACACTTTTTCTAAATTTTACAAGTTTGTTGTTTTTGCTTCAGCTGAAGCAGCCTTCGGGAGAAAGGTTTTGCATGCTGTGGTGCCCTCAGATTAGGGTCCACCTCTCTTTTTGTCCCTCCTGTTTTCATTCAGTGTCCTCTATAGCTTAGGTATAAGTTTCCCAACAGTAAGGAATGAAGCAATGGACTCTCTTTGCATTAAGAAGGAAAACGTAAATTATGCTTACCAAATAATTTCATGTTCTCCGATGGGCAGCCCCCTAATTTGTAATTTTCTTCTGGCACCTTATATATCCTGATATTTATTCTACTGTTCCTTGTTCCCTCTGTAGAATGACTGGGGGATAGGGGAAGTGGGGAGGTATTTAAGCCTTTGGCTGCGGTGTCTTTGCCTCCTCCTGGTGGCCAGGTTCAGTATTTCCCAACAGTAAGGAATGAAGCCGTGGACTCTCCTTGAACTGAAGGAAATGAACTTATCTGGTAAGCATAATTTATGTTTTCAGACCTGTTTATACATCGCTAAGGGTACGGCTTGGCCAGGCAGTTCAACTAGCTGACTTACGGTGCAAAGTTTTTAAAAAAATCAGCCTAGTTTGCTTATATTACACTATAGGGAGCTTAGTTCATATTTTATATAATAAACATTATATCTAAAAAATGCAGAAGTTTGAAAAATAGAAAAGCTAAATAAAGAATTAAAATTAAGTTTTTGAGTATGATTTAAAAATGAGTTGCAGCCAAAGGGTTCTGTACTATACATGTTTTCCTCTTGGTTCAGTCATTTATATGCCTACACACACCAGACTTTTTTTATGTTTCCTCACATGTTTGCTGTTGGTTGCTTAATGAAATATTAAACTTTGGTGTTACTAATAATTTAATAATATATGATCTGTTGTAAATAAATTAAAACTAAAAGTGTAAAGGTAAAGGTCTGACTATCTATGCTGGGAAACAAATAATGCAAAGAAATGAATAATAACAATCATTTAAAAAATAATATGGATTCTAAGGGATAACCAACCATTCTGGAATCCTATTGTTACTGTGTGAGGCTGCATTCCCATAGTTTTGTCTTCCCCCCTTTAATACAGAGCACTGAAGGATGATGCATTCAAAGAAAAGATTAGTCTGAGAATAACATGTAGATTGTATTCTTTAAAGTTTAATTATCTGTTTACATATTGACAAAATAAGTCTAAAGTTTTACTGTCTATAACAATGGGAGCTGCCATGTTGTAACTTAGGTTACCTTCTCTGCTGTGGCCAATTAGGGACAGTTATAAATAGGACACTAGAGTGTGCAGCCAATGGCTGTGTGATATGTAACAGTGCTCTGCACTTCCATTTCTAACAGGAACTGAAAAGCTCACAATGTCAGAATAGAATTACAAGAAAATGTGGGGAAATAAATAAAGTATATTACATATTTTTATATATATATATATATATATATATATATATATATATATATATACAATTTATCATTGTATATTACCATCTCAAAGTGTTTAATGTTCCTTTAATGAAATATACTATATTCAGGGACCAACTTCTACGTGTTCTTTCAGAATCACAATCACATGCGTGCAGTAGCAATTATGTTGCTTGTAGGTAACCAAAAAAAACACAAAGTGTTCCAAATAAATACCATTGTGTTCACTCCCATAGAGTTACCTAGAAGTCAGCACTGATTGGCTAAAATGCATGTCTGTCAAAAGAACTAAAATAAGGGGTCAGTCTGCAGAGGCTTAGATACAAAGTAATCACAGAGGTAAAAAGTATAGTGAAAGGACATTGGAGCCAAAACTGGAATCCACATGGATGCATTTCAGTTTTGAATAGCAGCGTTTTTGTAAGATACATGTATTAGCAAAAATGCTTCTAAAAAAAAAACTATATGTGTTTTAAATGTAAATTTAAGTATGCTCCGTGCACTAGCCTTTTAAGCACAGCACTTTTTCAGAGAGCTTGCTTGTATCATCTGATAATGATTCAATTTGTTAATTGCTGACATAATGCTGGTGCACTGAGAATATACAGCTATCCTTCACATGCACATGCAGAGAAAAATGTTAACACAAAAACAGTGATGATAACTTTTACAAGAAGCATTTTTGCCAATACATGTATACTGCAAATATGCTTCTATTCAATGATGTAATTCATCTATGTGCATTTAAATTTTGACGGGAATATCCCTTTAATATAACTCTGTTGGTTATGCTTAATTAAGGAATGGGTAAAGAGATTATCATTTTAAACAATCAAAACTCTGGAGTAGACTTTCCCTTTAACCTTGTAAAGAATGTATGTGCAACATTTTAAGGAACAGGAAACCCCACAATTTTCTTTCCTGATTTGGATAGAACATACAATTTTAAACAACTTTCCAATTGACTTTTCTTATCAAATCTGCTTCATTATCTTGTTATCCTTTGCTGAAGGAACTGCATTGCACTACTGGCAGCTAGCTGAACACATATAGTTAGCCAATCACAAGACACAAACTTGTGCAGGCACCAATCAGCAGACAGCTCCCACTCTTTTAAGATATGTGCGCAATCTTTTTCAACAAGGGATACAAAGAATGAATAGAATGAAGCACATTTGAAAATAGAAGTGAATTTAAAAGTGTTTTGAAATGACATGCTCTGTCTGAATCATGCAACTTTAATTTTGATTTTACTATCCCTTTATAAAACGATGAACTAAAAATAAGTGACTGGACTTGAATTAAAATGTAATCTTTATTTACATGTCCGTTTAAGTGTGGGGAAAAAAGGAAACTTTATTTGAACTTGCTGTGTTAGATTAGTTTATGTTGTGTAGTTTGTATGTTTTTTGTTTTGTTTAGTGTTTAGTTTTTTGTTTTCTGTTTATTGTCCTTGAATATCATATATAAACAGTTGTATCTTAAAATATTTGAAGGTATTCAGAGATGATGCACTCTCTCAAGAATGTTATGATGGCTGTTGTAGAAACACTTCTCAACAAATTTGAAGAAGATCAGGCCAGAAATAGAGAAATGCAGAAGAAAAACCTTCATGAGCAACATACCAGTCGTTACACTGATAACTGCTCAGACAGTGATTCCTCTTTCAATCAGGTAAATAGGTTCTTCAATCATTTTTTAAAACTTGGCTTTAAGAATATTAAAAATAGGCTGACACCTTAAAAAATGGTATTTATTTTGAAGTTGTCCTTATTTGCAGTTTGACCCTGTGTCTCCTCCTGGGAAAGGGGACAATCCAGCTTGTACACATTTCATTCTAAATACATTTATTTCTCTTTTGCAAGATGAGGTGAGTCCAAAGGTGTCCATAACGTGGGGATATATTTCATGCTACTAACTGGAGGTCAAAAACCCTCACAAGAGCTTTAATCCCTCCCACCTCCTCTCCCCACTCAGTTTGTTCTGGGCCTTTGAGGAGAAAGGTTGAGAGAGGTGCTCTGCAAGCAAGATTTTATTATTTTCTATCTAATAATTTATTGGGAGCCCAGTCCTGACTTGAGACCCAGTACCCCTCTTCCATCTTCACTCAGGAAAGACTTCAGAATCATTTATCCAAGATTCTGAGTGAAGCAGTGGTAAGGGAATACCTCAGTTATGGCATGTCAGTACCCTCACTGGTAAATCTCTCAGCCATAACTGCCCTAAGACATTGCAAGGACCCCGTCTCTTAGCCTCTACCTGAGGGGTTGCTGGTATATTCGACAGTATCCTTTGCTCTCTACTGGATCAGCATTCTGTGAGAGAGAAAGGCTTCAGCAAGCTGGTAAGATACAGTGGAGTGGTGCTGCTATCAAGATAAGTGACACTAAACACTGTCCAGGAACTATCCCTAGTACTCTCCTTTATAGGAACTACATAATTGGGGGTTCTCAGCCTTTACACATAGTGCTTTACCTATGTGTTAAACATCAAAAATGATGGAATTCAGAGTTAAAATTCCTGCTGCTGAGGGGATGGGAAAAAAATTACCTGCAGTTTGCTTATTATTTTGCAGTCATGTCTGTACCCCCTCTTGATTTAACTGACTCATTAGAAGGGTCCCCCTAGGGATCATACTGCAGCTAAAGGACTTTCTGCAGTTCATTTTCTCTGCTTATTATGCAAAACTGTTCCAGTTTACCAATTTAACCAGTTATGTACTAATTATGTCCTACATCTCCAATTCCCAAGCCATAATCCTGGCAAATAATTAGTGCTCATGCCTGTTTTTGTGGTCCAGGGGGATTCCATTGACTTTTCTCCAGAGTTGAAATCCAGTCTTCAAAAGACTATGATAGAGATTTTAGCGGCTATATCCAAACTAACTAAGCATAAGTGAAAATCAGGAAATTTTCCTCACACTACCTGTAATATGCAGGGTCCTATCCCCCAGGTACAGTTACCTCCTACCTAATAAAGCTCTCACTCAGCTGAGTCTCTTTCTCAGGGTCAGGGTGAAGTCTCCTTTGAGAACCTTAATCCTATACTTAAGCCCAATTCCACATTTAGATTTAAAGTGGACCATATCTGCTTCTTACTTCAGGAAGTGTTGAAAACCTTTGATCTATCAGAACCAAATCCAGAGGTTTTCAAACCTGTAAATAAGTTGAATCAAGTTTTTAATGCTCCGCCTAAAGTACCTAAGGCTTTTGAAGCAGCATACTTGGTTACAGACTATATGGCCAAAGAATGGAAGAAACCAGGCAATTCCTTTTGTACCTTCAAACAGGTTCAAAAGAATGCATCCACTTTCAGAGAAGAATTTAACAGCCTGGGAACTACTTCCTAAGGTTGATGGAGCTATTTCCACCTTAGCTAGATGCACTGACATTCCTATGGAGGATAGTTCTTTTTTTTTTTTTTTATATCTTTATTTATTGAGGACCAAAATGGGTGGGCCACAACAAGAAGAAAACAGGGTACATAATATGGCAACAATTAAGAGGGGGCGGTGGGGGGGCATCGGGGGGGGGGACAAAACGTTTCCAGTTAACATGAACAATCAATAACAACAATAATAACAGAGCCCTTTGTCTGGGTAGCAGTCCGCTGCTCGATAATTCGCAACAGGCGAAAGAGCCTTAGATTTGTTGGAATCTTCTGGGGAGGAGACGCCCGGTCCGTCCTGAGTGGTTTGTAGTACGTTTTCCTTCACACAATAGCCCTAATGCATTATACCATTGTAGGGAAGATATGGGAAGGGAGAAAAGTGAGAGAAGTAAGAGAGGTAAGAGAAGGGGGGAGGAAAGGGAGAGGTGGAGAGAGAAGAGGAAGAAGAGTGGGGGGAAGTCGGCGTTGTTAGGAATCATTCAGTCTTCCCATGGGTCCGTGGCCTCTCAGTCGCTCTTTCATGATGAATGTACTATTGGCAAAAGGTGACATTATCTGTGTGTAGATGTTGGCGGGCATGGTCAACAGGTAGGGTTCCCATTTTGTATAAAAAGCCTTAATTATTTTCTCTAGATCTCCTTTGACATCCGCCTGTTCAATTAACAGTTGTGTATGCAGAAGGCTAGTAAAATGTGTTATGTGTGGTAGCTTATTAGAAACCTATTGTCGTAGTATTAGTTTCCTAGCTATCAGGATAGCGATGTTTAAGAAGTGATCCTGTGGGGTACTCTGTGTGTGTCCCCTAAAAAAGAAGGCATCTTGTATTGTTAGGGCCAGTGTCGCACCACATATCCTTTTCAACCAATGTTGTATCTTATTCCAGTATTGGGCTATTTTGGGACAAAAACAAAACAAATGCGTGATGTCTGGCCTAGGTAGAGAGCATTTAAGACATGAGTCTGTTGCGCTCGGAACCCAGTTGGCTCTAAGATGGGGGGTCTACCCATCTGCTTTTTAATTTCTCATGTTCCACCTCCGTGAGTCGTGTCTCCTGCAGGAGAGCAATGTCTGTTTGTAGGCGCCCTAGGTGTTGCAAACTGATACTGCGTTTGGCTGGGGAGGTAATGCCTCCCACATTCCAAGACACATTTTTAAGGGGGCACGCCATAGTGTTGAGGGAGGAGAGGTGAGTTTGGTAGGTGCCTTATAGTGGGTGCATAAGTTATGAATATGTACTGTCTTCGCTTGGTCGTGTAAGGGGTGGTGGGTTGTGTGATGGACCTCCCAGGAGATTGAGAGGCAAGAGTATTGTGTTTAGAAAGGTATGCCTGGTGCTTTAGAGACTTACAGTCCGAGGTGTCCGTGGGTATCAAACTGGACGGAATCCGGGTTCTCCTCCCATGACCTGAGAAAAAAGAAGTGCATATGCAAGAAGGTTACCACTTGATCTCCAATGTATGGAGAGAATAGAAAGGGGTGGGAGGAACACACAAAGGGCAGGGTCTGGGCTGAGGAGGAGGGGAAGACATACAGGGCAAAAAGAGAAAGATACTGAACAATGAACCACTAGGGGATTCAGATACACATATTTCCAGGGTCATTATGAGTGACAAAACATATGCATAAATATAAGCGTATTCAAGCAAGAGCAAATACTTAGTCCTTGAGTTAGGTATTGAGGAAAGTCTTTGGGATAGGACATCCATTCTGTAAGTTAGATGAGGCTAAAGGATGGATGTATGCAGAGTATCTTTTCACCCCTCGCCATTACGGGATTCAGCATCCAGGAACTCTTGCAGCTGTTGTGAATTCAAAAAGAGCTTGGGGCCTCCAGGTGTCATCAGCCTCAACTTGGCCGGATACAATAGTGAGGCTTGCCGTCCCATGGAGTGTAGCTTGGAGCAGAGGAGGGCGAACTCTTTTCGCTTTCTAGCCACCTCAGCGGAAAAGTCTTGGAAGATAAGGAGTTTGTGGCTTTCGTTTAGTAGGTCAGATTGAGAGCGGTATGCCTTTAGGACTGCTAATTTCTCTTGGTACCTAAGTAATTTGTAGATGACCTGTCTTGGTCTCTGGTTAGGCTTGGTCGGCAGGGATTCTGGGCCTATTCTGTGTGCCCTCTCGATGTCTAGCGGCATAGTCTCCTGGTCCATCTTCAATAGTTTAGGCAAAGTATAAGCTGTGAATTCCAGTAAGTCTTTATTTCTCTTGTTAAGTGTATCCAGTCCACGGATCATCCATTACTTGTGGGATATTCTCCTTCCGAACAGGAAGTTGCAAGAGGATCACCCACAGCAGAGCTGCTATATAGCTCCTCCCCTCACTGCCATATCCAGTCATTCTCTTGCAACTCTCAACTAAGATGGAGGTCGTAAGAGGACTGTGGTGTTTTATACTTAGTTTATTTCTTCAATCAAAAGTTTGTTATTTTTAAATGGTACCGGAGTGTACTGTTTTTCTCAGGCAGTATTTAGAACAAGAATCTGCCTGCGTTTTCTATGATCTTAGCAGAAGTAAGATCCTTTGCTGTTCTCACATATTCTGAGGAGTGAGGTAACTTCAGAGGGGGAATAGCGTGCAGGTTTTCCTGCAATAAGGTATGTTCAGTTAAAATATTTTTCTAGGGATGGAATTTGCTAGAAAATGCTGCTGATACCGAAGTAATGTAAGTAAAGCCTTAAATGCAGTGATAGCGACTGGTATCAGGCTTATTAATAGAGATACATACTCTTATAAAAGTGTAATATAAAACGTTTGCTGGCATGTTTAATCGTTTTTTACATATGTTTGGTGATAAAACTTATTGGGGCCTAGTTTTTTCCACATGGCTGGCTTGAATTTTGCCTAGAAACAGTTCCCTGAGGCTTCCCACTGTTGTAATATGAGTGGGAGGGGCCTATTTTGGCGTTTTTTTGCACAGCAAAAATTAGACACAGACATCCAGCTTCTTCCTGCATGATCCAGGACTTCTCTGGAGGGCTCAAAAGGCTTCAAAGGTCGTATTGAGGGAGGTAAAAAGCCACAGTAGAGCTGTGGCAGTTGTTGTGACTGTTTAAAAAACGTTTTTGTCATTTGTTATTCCGTTTTTGGTATTAAGGGGTTAATCATCCATTTGCAAGTGGGTGCAATGCTCTGCTAACTTATTACATACACTGTAAAAATTTTGTTAGTGTAACTGCATTTTTTCACTGTTATTTCAAAATTTGGGAAAATTTGTGTTTCTTAAAGGCGCAGTAACGTTTTTTATATTGCTTGTAAACTTGTTTTAAAGTGTTTTCCAAGCTTGCTAGTCTCATTGCTAGTCTGTTTAAACATGTCTGACACAGAGGAACCTACTTGTTCATTATGTTTGAAAGCCATGGTGGAGCCCCATAGGAGAATGTGTACTAAATGTATAGATTTCACCTTAAACAGTAAAGATCAGTCTTTATCTATAAAAGAATGATCACCAGAGGGTTCTGTCGAGGGGGAAGTTATGCCGACTAACTCTCCCCACGTGTCAGACCCTTCGCCTCCCGCTCAGGGGACGCACGCTAATATGGTGCCAATTACATCAGGGACGCCCATAGCGATTACCTTGCAGGACATGGCTGCAATCATGAATAATACCCTGTCAGAGGTATTATCTAGATTGCCTGAATTAAGAGGCAAGCGCGATAGCTCTGGGGTTAGGAGAGATACAGAGCGCGCAAATGCTGTTAGAGCCATGTCTGATACTGCGTCACAGTATGCAGAACATGAGGACGGAGAGCTTCAGTCTGTGGGTGACATCTCTGACTCGGAGAAACCTGATTCAGAGATTTCTAATTTTAAATTTAAGCTTGAGAACCTCCGTGTATTGCTTGGGGAGGTATTAGCTGCTCTGAATGACTGTAACACAGTTGCAATTCCAGAGAAATTGTGTAGGCTGGATAGATACTATGCGGTGCCGGTGTGTACTGACATTTTTCCTATACCTAAAAGGCTGACAGAAATTATTAGCAAGGAGTGGGATAGACCCGGTGTGCCCTTTTCCCCACCTCCTATATTTAGAAAAATGTTTCCAATAGACGCCACTACACGGGACTTATGGCAGACGGTCCCTAAGGTGGAGGGAGCAGTTTCTACTTTAGCAAAGCGTACCACTATCCCGGTTGAGGACAGTTGTGCTTTTTCAGATCCAATGGATAAAAAATTGGAGGGTTACCTTAAGAAAATGTTTATTCAACAAGGTTTTATTTTACAGCCCCTTGCATGCATTGCGCCTGTCACTGCTGCGGCGGCATTCTGGTTTGAGGCCCTGGAAGAGGCCATCCAGACAGCTCCATTGAATGAAATTATTGACAAGCTTAGAACGCTTAAGCTAGCTAACTCATTTGTTTCTGATGCCATTGTTCATTTGACTAAACTAACGGCTAAGAATTCCGGATTCGCCATCCAGGCGCGCAGGGCGCTATGGCTTAAATCCTGGTCAGCTGACGTGACTTCAAAGTCTAAATTACTCAATTACTAAATTACATCAACTTCCTCCGCTTCAAAACAAGAGGGAACTGTTGCTCATTCCAGACAGGCCTGGAAACCTAACCAGTCCTGGAACAAGGGCAAGCAGGCCAGGAAGCCTGCTGCTGCCCCCAAGACAGCATGAAGGAACGGCCCCCTATCCGGAAACGGATCTAGTGGGGGGCAGACTTTCTCTCTTCGCCCAGGCGTGGGCAAGAGATGTTCAGGATCCCTGGGCGTTGGAGATCATATCTTAGGGATATCTTCTGGACTTCAAAGCTTCTCCTCCACAAGGGAGATTTCATCTTTCAAGGTTATCATCAAACCAGATAAAGAAAGAGGCATTCCTAAGCTAAGTACATGACCACAGTGGACTTAAAGGATGCCTACCTTCACATACCGATTCACAAAGATCATCATCGGTTCCTAAGGTTTGCCTTTCTAGACAGGCATTACCAATTTGGCTCCGTATCTAGACGACATCCTGATACAGGCGTCAAGCTTTCAAATTGCCAAGTCTCATACAGAGATAGTTCTGGCATTTCTGAGGTCGCATGGGTGGAAAGTGAACGTGGAAAAGAGTTCTCTATCACCACTCACAAGAGTCTCCTTCCTAGGGACTCTTATAGATTCTGTAGAGATGAAAATTTACCTGACGGAGTCCAGGTTATCAAAACTTCTAAATGCTTGCCGTGTCCTTCATTCCATTCCACGCCCGTCAGTGGCTCAGTGCATGGAAGTAATCGGCTTAATGGTAGCGGCAATGGACATAGTGCCAATTGCGCGCCTGCATCTCAGACCGCTGCAATTGTGCATGCTAAGTCAGTGGAATAGGGATTACTCAGATTTGTCCCCCCTACTAAATCTGGATCAAGAGACCAGAGATTCTCTTCTCTGGTGGCTTTCTCGGGTCCATCTGTCCAAGGGTATGACCTTTCGCAGGCCAGATTGGACGATTGTAACAACAGATGCCAGCCTTCTAGGTTGGGGCGCAGTCTGGAACTCCCTGAAGGCTCAGGGATCGTGGACTCAGGAGGAGAAACTCCTCCCAATAAATATTCTGGAGTTAAGAGCAATATTCAAGGCTCTTCTAGCTTGGCCTCAGTTAGCAACACTGAGGTTCATCAGATTTCAGTCGGACAACATCACGACTGTGGCTTACATCAACCATCAAGGGGGAACCAGGAGTTCCCTAGCGATGTTAGAAGTCTCAAAGATAATTCGCTGGGCAGAGTCTCACTCTTGCCACCTGTCAGCGATCCACATCCCAGGCGTAGAGAACTGGGAGGCGGATTTTCTAAGTCGTCAGACTTTTCATCCGGGGGAGTGGGAACTCCATCCGGAGGTGTTTGCTCAACTGGTCCATCGTTGGGGCAAACCAGAACTGGATCTCATGGCGTCTCGCCAGAATGCCAAGCTTCCTTGTTACGGATCCAGGTCCAGGGACCCGGGAGCAACGCTGATAGATGCTCTAGCAGCTCCTTGATTCTTCAACCTGGCCTATGTGTTTCCACCGTTTCCTCTGCTCCCTCGACTGATTGCCAAAATCAAACAGGAGAGAGCATCGGTGATTCTGATAGCGCCTGCGTGGCCACGCAGGACCTGGTATGCAGACCTAGTGGACATGTCATCTCTTCCACCATGGACTCTGCCTCTGAGGCAGGACCTTCTAATACAAGGTCCTTTCAATCATCCAAATCTACTTTCTCTGAGATTGACTACATGGAGATTGAACGCTTGATTCTATCAAGGCGTGGCTTCTCCGAGTCAGTCATTGATACCTTAATACAGGCTTGGAAGCCTGTCACCAGGAAAATCTACCATAAGATATGGCGTAAATATCTTCATTGGTGTGAATCCAAGAGTTACTCTTGGAGTAAGGTTAGGATTCCTGGGATATTGTCCTTTCTCCAAGAGGGTTTGGACAAAGGCTTATCAGCTAATTCTTTAAAAGGACAGATCTCTGCTGTGTCTATTCTTTTGCACAAGCGTCTGGCAGAAGTTCCAGACATCCAGGCATTTTGTCAGGCTTTGGTTAGGATCAAGCCTGTGTTTAAAACTGTTGCTCCCCCGTGGAGCTTAAACTTGGTTCTTAAAGTTCTTCAGGGAGTTCCGTTTGAACCCCTTCATTCCATTGATATTAAACTTTTATCTTGGAAAGTTCTGTTTTTTATGGCTATTTCCTCGGCTCGCAGAGTCTCTGAGTTATCTGCCTTTCATTGTGATTCTCCTTATCTGATTTTTCATTCAGACAAGGTAGTTCTGCGTACCAAACCTGGGTTTTTACCTAAGGTGGTTTCTAACAGGAATATCAATCAAGAGATTGTTGTTCCATCATTGTGTCCTAATCCTTCTTCAAAGAAGGAACGTCTTTTGCATAATCTGGACGTAGTCCGTGCCTTGAAGTTTTACTTACAGGCTACTAAAGATTTTCGTCAAACATCTGCCCTGTTTGTCGTTTACTCTGGACAGAGGAGAGGTCAAAAAGCTTCGGCAACCTCTCTCTCCTTTTGGCTTCGGAGCATAATACGCTTAGCCTATGAGACTGCTGGACAGCAGCCCCCTGAAAGGATTACAGCTCATTCTACTAGAGATGTGGCTTCCACCTGGGCCTTTAAAAATGAGGCCTCTGTTGAACAGATTTGCAAGGCTGCGACTTGGTCTTCGCTTCACACCTTTTCAAAATTTTACAAATTTGACACTTTTGCTTCTTCGGAGGCTGTTTTTGGGAGAAAGGTTCTACAGGCAGTGGTTCCTTCCGTTTAAGTTCCTGCCTTGTCCCTCCCATCATCCGTGTACTTTAGCTTTGGTATTGGTATCCCACAAGTAATGGATGATCCGTGGACTGGATACACTTAACAAGAGAAAACATAATTTATGCTTACCTGATAAATTTATTTCTCTTGTAGTGTATCCAGTCCACGGCCCGCCCTGTCCTTTTAAGGCAGGTTTAAATTTTAATTAAACTACAGTCACCACTGCACCCTATGGTTTCTCCTTTCTCGTCTTGTTTCGGTCGAATGACTGGATATGGCAGTGAGGGGAGGAGCTATATAGCAGCTATGCTGTGGGTGATCCTCTTGCAACTTCCTGTTGGGAAGGAGAATATCCCACAAGTAATGGATGATCCGTGGACTGGATACACTACAAGAGAAATACATTTATCAGGTAAGCATAAATTATGTTTTTTAATTGACTTGGGAACCCCCACAATCCTCAGATTGTTGCGGCGAGATCTATTCTCAAGGTCGTCTAGCTTGTCCTGTAAGATAGAGTTATGGCGTTCTAGGCGTTGTATAGCCATAGTGGATGTTTGTTGAGAGTCCTCCACATCAGATATCCTTTGCTCTGCATGTTGTAATCTATTGGCGTATTGTCGGATCTCAGTGGTGAGGGTGTCTATTCCTGCCTGGAGTGTTTCCATCTTAGGCAGAAAAAAGGCTTTGAGATCCTGGAGTAGGTCAGGGGGTGGTTCAGAGCTAATGTCTCTCTGGGTAGGGGAGGCAGGATCCGGGTGGATTTCTGCAGCATGCTTCTTAGTCTTATCTGCTGCTTTCTGCCTACCAGACATGATGGGTATAGCCTGTGATGCTGATACCTTAAAGTATTTATTGACTTTCATAAGGGATGGTGTTCTCTGCACTCCTTCTATATGTGGTCATAGAAAGCGTTTTGTGTTAGGATGCGTAGTTGCTGTTGTAGCAATAGAGAATAGTGCAATAAACCTGTTTTGTCAGAGTTTGACAGGAGGTGTAGGTAAAGCTCTGTCTCTCTTGCTCTCCAAGCAATGTAATGTTAATTAAATGCAAGCTTTTTCCCCTATTGTTTTAGAGAAGTTAGTGACAAGGTTCCTTATGTGGAGCATAAGGGCAGCGATCTTCTCCCTGATATGATGGTGTTGATCTGTAATGTTTGCTGGTAAATGCAATGTGGAGGGTTAATATCTGTGCCACTCTGACCTTGATTACCTCTTTTCTCTGCAGCTTTAGGTAGGTCTGAGGCCTAGGCCACGTGGGTGTAGATCTCTATTGTGAGACGCAGCCAACTAGTAAGCGCTTTACCCCACAACAGTACTCCGCATGTGCGCCCTAATAAGTCTTGGTAGTGAGGGCCCCTGCTTCAATGATCCCTCTATGTGTGGATGGCCTGCCAAGGATGGTCTGCAGTTTATGGCCCTTGCGGTTTCCCTGCCCCCCTCCACACCGCCTCAGTTCTCCCAAATCTGGCCCCAACAGAGTCTCTCACCCCTCTCGGCTCCTGGGAAACGATTCCCTCTGTCGGCGTTAGGTTAAACGCTGCTTGGTCTGAACAGGCTGTGACCGCGTGAGTGTCAAGATGGCGCTGCAGCGTTTAGCGCCTATTGCGGTCTGGGGCTCCCGGCGGCCAGGAGCGGTGTCCTTAGTCCTGCACACTGAAATTGCCAGCCGGCTACAGCGTTCTCTATCCGGCAAGACTGGTGTGTGGGGCCAGGCAGTGCAAAAAGCAGCAGAGGATAGTTATTTTAGTTATTATTCTCCCAATTGGATCTTCAGCTTAGACCTGCAGGAATAATAACCAGTGTCCTTCTTGTGTGATTCTCTTTCTCAAATGGTTTCTGCTCAATCTTTTGAGGATATTACCAACAGCATTAAAATCCTGAAAATGGCTAGTGATTTAATTTGTGATGCAGTCTTTGACATCATCAAAATTGATGTAAAAAATATGTCCATTGCTGTTCTCTTAAAGTGAAAGTTAATTTTATGCCTACACATTAATGCCATACATTAATCTTCTAATCTAAACACTAATGCAGTCACTAACTTTTTTTTGGCAAATGCTTTTTATTTTTTATATAATCATATGTTTTATTACATACCCGCAAATTTCCTGCTTTTTCTGTTTCACACGTAAGAGCGGTCCCACCCCCTCTTACGTGTTCATCTGCGCACATTCCAGTGAATCCTCCTTTATTGCACATGCCTAAAAATACGATCTCTGATGTGATAAATATTAAAACAATGAATCACTCGATTCATTGTTTTGTTATGTAGCAGTGATCGTATTAGCTGTTCCTGTACCATCAATTATTCCTTGAAGAGCGCACTTATCGTCAACTCAATCGTGAATGAAGGGAACGTGCTTCTATAGAGGCAGAGAATTCCATGAGACACGCATGCGTATTTTCAATTGTGGGCGTATAGCGAGCCTGTTGGGATGCCAGTAGGGGACCAATGAAAAGAATTATCATGATATTCGTCATTTCAAAATAAAAATGTTTTTTATATCCAGGCGGAATGACAGGGTAATCACATAGCGGTTTAAAAGGTACATTTATAAGTTTACTAGTAATGATGACACAAATTGATGAATTCAACTCAAACTAATTTTAAATGTTCTTTGAGATGCAGCATAGGGGTGCATGATAGTTAACTTTTCCTTTAATGAGAGCTTTATGGATTAAATCTTAGTCAGCTGACATGGTTTCTAAAAATAGGTTATTATCAGTCCCTTTTGAAGGGAAGATGCTTTTTGGATCAGAATGTGACTTTTTTACCTCAGGACAAGAAATCTAAGGGGAAGTACAAACAAACAAATAGTTTGTGTTCCTTTCACTCCCCTACAGATCAAAAGTCCTCCTCCAACTAGGAGTCTGAATCCTGTCCCCCTCCAATTATGAGTCTGAATCCTCCAAACCTTCCTGGAAGTCAGGATCTTCTTGCTCTTAAAAAAAAAAAAAAAAACTTCAGGATCCTTGGGTTCTCAATATCACATCCCAGGGTTATCGCATAGGCTTTTACACCAGACCTCCCTTGGAACGGTTTAATCTGTCTCACATTTCAAAGGGTCATGTAAAGGTGGCTGCCTTTCTTCAATGTGTTCAAGACTTAGACGATCCAACCTGTTCCAATCTCTTAACAGGGTCAGGGTTTCTACTCAAACCTCTTCATTGTCTCAATGAAGGAAGGCACTGATTGTCCTATCCTGGACTTAAAAACTCTGAACAAATTTGTTTGGGTACACTGTTTCAAAATGGAAATTATCCGTACAATCTTGCCTCTAATTCAGGAGGGTCAATTTATGACAACTATAGATTTTTTAAAAAAAAAAATGCATATCTGCATTATTTAATTCACAAGGATCATTTCCAGTTTCTAAGGTTTGCTTTTCTCAACAAGCATTACCAATTTGTGTCCCTCCACTTCGGTCTGGTCACCGCCCCTCACATCTTCATGAAGGTATTAGAAGCTCTCTTAGCAATGATCAGAGCTCAGTGAATCTCTGTTGATCCTTATTTGGACGATATTTTGTTCTAAGCTCTGTTGCTTTTTCTGGCTACTGTTTAAACCCACAGAATTGTATCTTTCCTTCAGGAACATGAATGGGAAATCAATGTCCTCAAAAGTTTATCACCAGCCACAAGGGTGGTTCTTCTGGGTGTGATAATAGACTCTGTTCAAATGTGTATATTTCTAACAGAACTTTTCAGAACCAAACTTCAGACTGCCTGTCTTTCCCTACAGATGTCTCATTCTCCATCTGTAGCACAATGTATGGAAGTAGTGGGTCTTATGGTATCAGCGTCAGACGTAATACCTTTTGCTCACGTTCATCTTCGTCCTCTCCAATTGTCCGTGCTTCAATAGTGGTTAAAGGATCTGGAACAGCAGATAGAGCTCAGTTCTTCAGTCAAACGATCTCTCTAATGGTGTAGGGAAAATCCCTATTTGACCCTTGGTGCTTCTTTTCTTTGGCCTATCTGGACTGTAGTCACTACGGACGCAAGTCGGATGGGTTAGGGTGCTCTTTGGGAGTCTCAAAGGTCGCAGGTAGTATGGTCCCCTCTGGAAGTGAGATTTCCTATCAACATTCTAGAACTTTGTGCGATTCTACTGGCCCTTGGATCTTAGCCCCTTCTCAGAAAGGAAAATTCATTTGATTCCAGTCAGACAACGTCACTACTGGGGCGTACATCAATCTTCAGGGAAGAACTCGAAGTCTCTTAGCTATGCGAGAGGTATCTCACATTCTGTCTTGGGCAGAGGAAAACCACTGCAACATATTGGCCATTCACATTCTGGAAGTCAACAATTGGAAAGCAGATCACCTAAATTGTCAGTTTGTCCATCTAGGGGAATGGCCTCTTCATCAGGACGTGTTTTATCAATTTGTCCTTAGGTGTGGTCTTCCAGATATTTCATGGTGTCCAAATTGAACCGGAAAGTTCCAGTTTATCATGCCAGGTCAAAATATCCAAGAGCTCACATGATAGAATTTCTGAATTTTTTGCCCTGTTTTCTGATCTCCCCTTCTTCAAGATGAAAGTGGTCCACCAGACTAAATATAATTATATAATATATAATTTTCTACCGAAGATAGTGTCTTCTGAAAATATTAATCATGAAGTTGTTGTTCCTTCACCGTGCTCAAATCCTTCTAACCCTAAGAAATGCCTTTTTCATAATTTTGATGTAGTCAAAGCCTTAACATTCTATCTTCAGGCTACTAAAGAGTTTAGACAGACTTCTAGCTTGTTTTTCACACTGTGTAGCTAAATGTTACTTAAGAATAACACTATTTGCAAAGTATGCAAAATATTGGGAATTTATTACATAAATAAACATAAACGAATATATAGTGCGAATAAAATGTTGTGGCCACAACTTGAGAAAAGATTAAAAATAAAGATAAAAAATAAGGTAAAATAATAAATGCAGATGAAAATCTCAGAGAATGCAGAAAGTACTCTATGTATATATGAATCAAATAAATGATCAAACCACTATAGCAAATAAATCAATAATCTCTGTGTGATACAAAGAGTGCAGAGGAAAATATATGCAATCGTGAATCAGTATTAGTTCAAGTTCAACAGAGTTGTAAATCAGTAGTTGGTCAACAGAGACGTAAAAGTATTTGTAATGATGTTGTGTCTCTACCAAGAGCCCTTTTGGTCGTAAGTAAGTAATGTGTTGAAATTCCTTGTGTAATAGTATTACACTGTCGCCTTACCAGACTTCTGAGAGGTTTTCGCTACTGGTTTAGGGAAGGTGAGCATTACGCCTGGATGTTTGGCGTGTGTTAGCCGGTGTAGCCGTTGTATCTACTCACGTGTCCCACAGTGAACTCTCAGGTAACCTGTGACATCAGGTGTAAGGATGTTTTGAAAAGTAGAAAGCGCTAAAAGTTATTCAGCTGCCAATCTATCTGACTGATAGATATTTGTTATCCGGAATGGTTTGGAGTAACTACTACTCTTTTCGGCTCTCCTCTGAGCCTTTATCAAGATGACTCCATTTTGATTGTATTACTTATTTATACTCTTGTCAATTCATTACAGAATTTTCTATAAGTGCTGTTGTTAAAGAGATATTACACAAATAATTGTGGAAAGAGTTGCTGATGTACCCAATTGAAATGGTGTACATTTAAGTAACATTTTAATACATATTGTTCCATAGCTTCTTACAACCCACATCATAGTCGGATATTACAGTAAAAAGCATATATTTATGGATATATACCTTAGAAAAAACATAGGAGTGAGAATAAATTCCAGTATATGTCTAAAAAATTATCTCTAAAACCAGTGTGAAACACTTAAACATTCTACAAAATTAAAACTAAATTTATTACAAATACATATAAAAATATATATAAGAAATCTATTCTGTACAAACTGGTGAGGTATTAGAGTATGCTCTAGGATTCTACAAGCTCCTGACATATTAAATTTGGTCATATTAGGATATGATATATGTGTTTGATAGACCTCCTTAAATAAATGGATTGAGGTCCAGTTCGGCATTTAAACCATTGGGGGTAAGGGAGTTAAAATTAACAATTAGTTCAGCTTCTGTGTGTAGGAGAACCTTGGTTATATATCCTCCTCCCTGGGGGTACACTTTTTTTAGACCCCAATATAGGAGACCTTCTGTTCTTTGATTATGATAATCTTTGAAGTGTTTCGATAATAAGTGATTCTCGTAACCCCATTCTATGTTAAGTAGGTGTTGCCTAATCCTTTCACGTAGGGGTTGTCTAGTTTGTCCTAAATACTGTTTTCGACATGGACATTGTATTAAATAGACTGTTTTTGTTTGTACACCTAATATCTTTTATTCTATATTTAAAATAAGTTTGGCTCGAGTTAATAAGTTTGCACTTATTACTACATTTACAGGCTTTACATGAGTGGCATGGGTAAAAACCTTCTAATTTGTTTCCTTCTAGATCCAAAAAAAAGAATCCTAGAGCATACTCTAATACCTCACCAGTTTCTACAGAATAAAACCACGTGGTTAATAGACCACGTAGATAAAAAATATATATATATTTTTTTTATTTATATATATATTTTATGTATATATATATTTTTTAGATATTTCTTATATACAGTATATTTTTATATGTATTTGTAATAATTTAGTTTTAATTTTGTAGAATGTTTGTGTTTCGCACTGTTTTTAGGGATCATTTTTTAGACATATACTGTAATTTTTTCTCACTCCTATGTTTTTTTCTAAAGTATATATACATAAATAGATGCTTTTTACTGTAATATCCGACTATGATGTGGGTTGTAAGAATCTATGGAACAATATGTATTAAAATGTTACTCAAATGTACACAATTTCAATCGGGTACATCAGCAACTCTTTCCCACAATTAATTGTGTAATATCACTTTAACAACAGCACTTATGGGAAATTCTGTAATGAATTGACAAGAGTATAAATAAGTGATACAATCAAAATGGAGTCATCTTGATAAAGGCTCAGAGGAGAGCCGAAACGCGTAGAAGTGACTCCAAACCTTTCCGGATTACAAATATCTATCAGTCCGATAGATTGGCAGCTGAATAACTTTTAGAGCTTTCTACTTTTCAAAAGATCCATACACCTGACGTCACCGGTTACCTGAGAGGCCACTGTGGGACACGTGAGTAGATACAATGGCTACACCAGCTCACACACGCTGAACATCCAGGCGGAACACTCACCTTCCCTAAACCAGTAGCGAAAACCTCTCATAAGTCCGGTAAGGTGACAGTGTAATACTATTACACAAGGAATTTCAACATATTACTTTGCCTACATATGACCAAAAGGGCTCTTGGTAGAGACACAACATAATTACAAATACTCTTACATCTCTGTTGACCGTCTACATTTTTACTAGATGGGCGATAGTTCTTATTTGCCCCTTTTAGCCTTGCTTTCTGTCTTTCCTACCTGTTCTATCTTTCTCCTCTGCTCGGCTATTCGTAAATTAAGTGGGGTGAGGAGGTGGGAAGGATTAAAGCTCTTGTGAAGGTTCTTGATCTTCTCCTAATGGCAGGAAATATATCCCCACATGCTATGGACACCTATGTACTCTCTTCATCCAGACGGAGAGAAAGTTATCAGTAAGTATAAATTCTGTTTTTATATCACAGAATATAAAAATAGATTGTTAGCTTGACCGTGCACAGTTTTAGTATATATTTTAGCATTAGAAAAAACAGCTACTGATTGGTTTTAAAAATTTCAAATTGGACTATGTTGTTTTTGAGGTAGTAGCTTAGGTTTTAATATCGCATTAGGCGGCCGTAGAATATCCAGATAATATCCGCATAACCCATAATTAAAACCACATCTCTAAAAAAAACAATTTGGCAATTCCTAATTGTTCAGTATAGCTGGTTAGTTGGTTGACATTACTAGGTGATTATTATCACTATTACTATTATTATGAATACAATAAGGTAGATTTGATTCCATATAAGAAATTTGTAAATTATTTAGAAAAATCCCTCTAAGTAATGTGGTGTGTTTGTATGTATGTATTATTATTATTGTTATTATTTCTTCTGTTATGTGTGATCAGTCCACGGGTCATCATTACTTCTGGGATATAACTCCTCCCCAACAGGAAATGCAAGAGGATTCACCCAGCAGAGCTGCATATAGCTCCTCCCCTCTACGTCAGTCCCAGTCATTCTCTTGCACCCAACGACTAGATAGGATGTGTGAGAGGACTATGGTGATTATACTTAGTTTTTATGACTTCAATCAAAAGTTTGTTATTTTACAATAGCACCGGAGCGTGTTATTACTTCTCTGGCAGAGTTTGAGGAAGAATCTACCAGAGTTTTTTACTATGATTTTAACCGGAGTAGTTAAGATCATATTGCTGTTCTCGGCCATCTGAGGGAGGTAAAAGCTTCAGATCAGGGGACAGCGGGCAGATGAATCTGCATTGAGGTATGTAGCAGTTTTTATTTTCTGAATGGAATTGATGAGAAAATCCTGCCATACCGTTATAATGACATGTATGTATACATTTCAGTATTCTGGGGATGGTATTTCACCGGAACTACTCTGTTAAAAGTCACTAATCCTTTTAATAAGTATTTATCATGTTAAACGTTTTTGCTGGAATGTAGAATCGTTTACATTTCTGAGGTACTGAGTGAATAAATATTTGGGCATTATTTTCCACTTGGCAGTTGTTTGCTTTTAATTGTGACAGTTTCGTTTCTCTTCACTGCTGTGTGTGAGAGGGAGGGGCCGTTTTTGGCGCTCTTTGCTACGCATCAAAAATTTCCAGTCAGCTACTCTTATATTTCCTGCATGATCCGGTTCATCTCTGACAGATCTCAGGGGTCTTCAAACTTCTTTGGAGGGAGGTAGATTCTCTCAGCAGAGCTGTGAGAATTTTATATTGACTGTGAATAAAAACGTTGATCTGTAATTTTTTATGTCAAATTTAATTATTGTTATTTTACTAATGGGAACAAACCTTTACTAAAAGTTGTGTTGTTTTAAAGTTTGATGCTATAACTGTTTTTCAGTTCATTATTTCAACTGTCATTTAATCGTTTAGTACCTCTTTGAGGCACAGTACGTTTTTGCTAAAAAAGATTATAACCAAGTTGCAAGTTTATTGCTAGTGTGTTAAACATGTCTGACTCAGAGGAAGATATCTGTGTCATTTGTTCCAATGCCAAGGTGGAGCCCAATAGAAATTTATGTACTAACTGTATTGATGCTACTTTAAATAAAAGTCAATCTGTACAATTTGAACAAATTTCACCAAACAGCGAGGGGAGAGTTATGCCGACTAACTCGCCTCACGCGGCAGTACCTGCATCTCCCGCCCGGGAGGTGCGTGATATTATGGCGCCTAGTACATCTGGGCGACCATTACAGATAACATTACAAGATATGGCTACTGTTATGACTGAAGTTTTGTCTAAATTACCAGAACTAAGAGGCAAGCGTGATCACTCTGGGGTGAGAACAGAGTGCGCTGACAATACTAGGGTCATGTCTGATACTGCGTCACAGCTTGCAGAGCATGAGGACGGAGAGCTTCATTCTGTGGGTGACGGTTCTGATCCAAACAGATTGGATTCAGATATTTCAAATTTTAAATTTAAATTGGAGAACCTCCGTGTATTACTAGGGGAGGTTTTAGCAGCTCTCAATGATTGTAACACCGTTGCAATACCAGAGAAATTGTGTAGGTTGGATAAATACTTTGCGGTACCGGCGAGTACTGACGTTTTTCCTATACCTAAGAGACTAACTGAAATTGTTACTAAGGAGTGGGATAGACCCGGTGTGCCGTTCTCACCCCCTCCAATATTTAGAAAGATGTTTCCAATAGACGCCACCACTCGGGACTTATGGCAAACGGTCCCTAAGGTGGAGGGAGCAGTTTCTACTTTAGCTAAGCGTACCACTATCCCGGTGGAGGATAGCTGTGCTTTTTCAGATCCAATGGATAAAAAATTAGAGGGTTACCTTAAGAAAATGTTTGTTCAACAAGGTTTTATATTGCAACCCCTTGCATGTATCGCGCCGATTACGGCTGCGGCAGCATTTTGGATTGAGTCTCTGGAAGAGAACCTTAGTTCATCTACGCTAGACGACATTACGGACAGGCTTAGAGTCCTTAAACTAGCTAATTCATTCATTTCGGAGGCCGTAGTACATTTAACCAAACTTACGGCTAAGAACTCAGGATTCGCCATCCAGGCACGTAGGGCGCTGTGGCTAAAATCCTGGTCAGCTGATGTTACTTCTAAGTCCAAATTACTTAATATACCTTTCAAGGGGCAGTCTTTATTTGGGCCCGGTTTGAAAGAAATTATCGCTGACATTACAGGAGGTAAGGGCCACGCCCTACCTCAAGACAAAGCCAAAGCTAAGGCTAGACAGTCTAATTTTCGTCCCTTTCGGAATTTCAAAACAGGAGCAGCATCAACCTCCACTGCACCAAAACAGGAGGGAGCTGTTGCTCGTTACAGGCAAGGCTGGAAACCTAACCAGTCCTGGAACAAGGGCAAGCAGGCCAGGAAACCTGCTGCTGCCCCAAAGACAGCATGAACCGAGAGCCCTCGATCCGGGACCGGATCTAGTGGGGGGCAGACTTTCTCTCTTCGCCCAGGCCTGGGCAAGAGATGTTCAGGATCCCTGGGCGCTAGAGATCATATCTCAGGGATACCTTCTAGACTTCAAATTATCTCCCCCAAGAGGGAGATTTCATCTGTCAAGGTTGTCAACAAACCAGATAAAGAAAGAAGCGTTTCTACGCTGTGTACAAGATCTGTTATTAATGGGAGTGATCCATCCGGTTCCGCGGTCGGAACAAGGACAAGGGTTCTACTCAAACCTGTTTGTGGTTCCCAAAAAAGAGGGAACTTTCAGGCCAATCTTAGATTTAAAGATTCTAAACAAATTCCTAAGAGTTCCATCGTTCAAAATGGAAACTATTCGGACAATCTTACCCATGATCCAAAAGGGTCAGTACATGACCACAGTGGATTTAAAAGATGCTTACCTTCACATACCGATTCACAAAGATCATCACCGGTACCTAAGGTTTGCCTTCTTAGACAGGCACTACCAGTTTGTAGCTCTTCCATTCGGATTGGCTACGGCTCCAAGAATCTTCACAAAGGTTCTGGGTGCCCTTCTGGCGGTACTAAGACCGCGAGGGATTTCGGTAGCTCCGTATCTAGACGACATTCTAATACAAGCTTCAAGCTTTCAAACTGCCAAGTCTCATACAGAGTTAGTTCTGGCATTTCTAAGGTCGCATGGATGGAAAGTGAACGAAAAGAAGAGTTCTCTTTTTCCTCTCACAAGAGTTCCATTCTTGGGGACTCTTATAGATTCTGTAGAAATGAAGATTTACCTGACAGAAGACAGGTTAACAAAGCTTCTAAATGCATGCCGTGTCCTTCATTCCATTCAACACCCGTCAGTAGCTCAATGCATGGAGGTGATCGGCTTAATGGTAGCGGCAATGGACATAGTACCTTTTGCACGCCTACACCTCAGACCGCTGCAATTGTGCATGCTAAGTCAGTGGAATGGGGATTACTCAGATTTGTCCCCTACTCTGAATCTGAATCAAGAGACCAGAAATTCTCTTCTATGGTGGCTTTATCGGCCACACCTGTCCAGGGGGATGCCATTCAGCAGGCCAGACTGGACAATTGTAACAACAGACGCCAGCCTACTAGGTTGGGGCGCTGTCTGGAATTCTCTGAAAGCTCAGGGACTATGGAATCAGGAGGAGAGTCTCCTTCCAATAAACATTCTGGAATTGAGAGCAGTTCTCAATGCCCTTCTGGCTTGGCCCCAATTAACAACTCGGGGGTTCATCAGGTTTCAGTCGGACAACATCACGACTGTAGCTTACATCAACCATCAGGGAGGGACAAGAAGCTCCCTAGCAATGATGGAAGTATCAAAGATAATTCGCTGGGCAGAGTCTCACTCTTGCCACCTGTCAGCAATCCACATCCCGGGAGTGGAGAACTGGGAGGCGGATTTTTTGAGTCGCCAGACTTTTCATCCGGGGGAGTGGGAACTTCATCCGGAGGTCTTTGCCCAAATACTTCGACGTTGGGGCAAACCAGAGATAGATCTCATGGCGTCTCGCCAGAACGCCAAACTTCCTCACTACGGGTCCAGATCCAGGGATCCGGGAGCGGTTCTGATAGATGCTTTGACAGCACCTTGGAACTTCGGGATGGCTTATGTGTTTCCACCCTTCCCGCTGCTTCCTCGATTGATTGCCAAAATCAAACAGGAGAGAGCATCAGTGATTCTAATAGCGCCTGCATGGCCACGCAGGACTTGGTATGCAGATCTAGTGGTCATGTCATCCTGTCCGCCTTGGTCTCTACCTCTAAGACAGGACCTTCTGATACAGGGTCCATTCAAACATCAAAATCTAACTTCTCTGAAGCTGACTGCTTGGAAATTGAACGCTTGATTTTATCAAAACGTGGTTTTTCTGAGTCGGTTATTGATACCCTGATACAGGCTAGGAAGCCTGTTACCAGAAAGATTTACCATAAAATATGGCGTAAATACCTATACTGGTGCGAATCCAAACGTTACTCCTGGAGTAAGGTTAGGATCCCTAGGATATTGTCCTTTCTACAAGAAGGTTTAGAAAAGGGTTTATCAGCTAGTTCATTAAAGGGACAGATTTCAGCTCTGTCCATCTTGTTACACAGGCGTCTGTCAGAAAATCCAGACGTCCAGGCCTTTTGTCAGGCTTTAGCTAGGATCAAGCCTGTGTTTAAAGCTGTTGCTCCGCCATGGAGTTTAAACTTAGTTCTTAACGTTTTACAGGGTGTTCCGTTTGAACCCCTTCATTCCATTGATATAAAATTGTTATCTTGGAAAGTTCTGTTTTTAATGGCTATTTCCTCGGCTCGAAGAGTCTCTGAGTTATCAGCTTTACATTGTGATTCTCCTTATCTGATTTTTCACTCAGATAAGGTAGTTCTGCGTACTAAACCTGGGTTCTTACCTAAGGTAGTCACTAACAGGAATATCAATCAAGAGATTGTTGTTCCATCCTTGTGTCCAAATCCTTCTTCAAAGAAGGAACGTCTTTTACACAATCTGGATGTAGTTCGTGCCCTCAAGTTCTACTTGCAGGCAACTAAAGATTTTCGCCAAACTTCTTCCCTGTTTGTCGTTTATTCTGGACAGAGGAGAGGTCAAAAAGCTTCTGCTACCTCTCTCTCTTTTTGGCTTCGTAGCATAATACGTTTAGCCTATGAGACTGCTGGACAGCAGCCTCCTGAAAGAATTACAGCTCACTCCACTAGAGCTGTGGCTTCCACTTGGGCCTTTAAGAATGAGGCCTCTGTTGAACAGATTTGCAAGGCTGCAACTTGGTCTTCGCTTCATACTTTTTCCAAATTTTACAAATTTGACACTTTTGCTTCTTCGGAGGCTATTTTTGGGAAAAAGGTTCTTCAGGCAGTGGTTCCTTCTGTATAATGAGCCTGCCTATCCCTCCCGTCATCCGTGTACTTTTGCTTTGGTATTGGTATCCCAGAAGTAATGATGACCCGTGGACTGATCACACATAACAGAAGAAAACATAATTTATGCTTACCTGATAAATTCCTTTCTTCTGTTGTGTGATCAGTCCACGGCCCGCCCTGTTTTAAGGCAGGTAAATATCTTTTAAATTATACTCCAGTCACCACTTCACCCTTGGTTACTCCTTTCTCGTTGATTCTTGGTCGAATGACTGGGACTGACGTAGAGGGGAGGAGCTATATGCAGCTCTGCTGGGTGAATCCTCTTGCATTTCCTGTTGGGGAGGAGTTATATCCCAGAAGTAATGATGACCCGTGGACTGATCACACAACAGAAGAAAGGAATTTATCAGGTAAGCATAAATTATGTTTTTTCTTTACAGAGTTACACATTTATGAACCAAGAACAATTGCAGCTTATAGCCGAGCAGCTGGATCCTAACCAACCTGAAGAGGTACAGAAGCAATTGATCACTCCTTACATTTTTAAAAATAATTAAGCCAATTGTCTAACAGTGGAGTTCTTTTTCAAAAGGATATCATTACCTTTTTTTCACTCACCCATTGCAGAGTATTCTCAGTTTATGCATAAACATTATACAATAACTGTATATACTAATATTTACAGAAAGTTAATTTGACTAAACAACTGTATAGTCTATTTATGAGTGCATGCAATTAGTTTGAAAAGAATGTGTTCTCAGGGCCGGATTTGCCATTAGGCACAGTAGGCATGTGCCTACAGGCGCATTGCAGCGAGGGGCACCACGGCGTTGGCTGTAGAGTCAGTGTATTTAAAAAAAACAAAAAAAACTTTTTTTTTTATTTTTATGTATGACTTTGCTGTAGATAGATATAGATTGCTTTATTGAATAGTACACTTGCTCATCTGGGAGGCTGCTGAAGCATCATTAAACTTTTACTGTCTGTTTCACTTACGCCCGTTTTGGTGAAGGGGGCGTGGTGGGTCGAGCCGAGGAGTGACTAGCAAATAGCAAGCAAGTATATACCCTTATCCCTCCCACCATAACTCCAGTCAGTGCCGTGGTCGGCGCACTCAGGCAGCGCCATGCCCATGTTTGGTTTGTGGATTGCGGGTTTGGGGAGGGTGGCGTCACAGCAACATTGCCCACGTCATGTGATGCCGGTTGCCGCCCCCAGAGACATAGTAGCGGCAAAGTGAAGTGAGCTGAGTGCTCATTGCTGCTGTCAGAGCCTGTCGCCTGCCCTAAGTGCCCTCGCCTGTCTGCTGAGTGAGTAGTAGTCCGACAAGAAAATTGCTGTCTCAGTCTGACTCTCTGTAACTTAAGTTAGTTCTTCTGTGCTGTAGACTTCTACAGTAACTAACAGTCAGTAATTTAGTTATCTGACTGTGACCAAACAGCCTTTCTCAAGACGGTAAATAAAAAAATTAGGTTCTGGAAACATCCATCTCACTATGACTATCTCGACTCAGAGTAAATTACTATGCTATGAAGCTGTGCTGACAGCCTGACACTGGTCTCAATGTTTCCTGTTGGAAGAAAAATTTGCACATTGTTTTGCAGGATAAGTGTTTGAAAAAATTACTCTGAGTCTCTGAGTAAATTACTCAGAGTAATGTATTCAAACACTTTTCCTTCTGCAAAACAATGTGCAATTTTTGTATTCCTATAGGAAACTTTGAGACCAGTGTCTGCTTCATAGCATAGTAATTACTAAACACTCATGTTTTACAGTAAACCGTTAATTTCTCACCCAAAACACAAAAATGAGTTTGTTCCTCTGAGTGAGGGCGGAGTACAAAATTGAACCCCAAGAGGCTGAATAAGTCCTGTCCAGGGAGCCTCTATCAATAAAAAAATAAAATAAATTACCAGAGATATCTTCAATACATACATTTAAAAAGCTGTGTGTATGTAATGTTCCATCCATTTTTGATAGCGGTTTTCAATTGTATGGCCATTTGAGTTAAGTTAAAGGGACATAAACCCAAAATTATTCTTTCATGAATCAGATATAGAATACAATTTAAAACAACTTTCCAATTTGCTTCTATTATCTAATTTGCTTCATTCTCTTGATATCCTTTGTTGAAAAGCATATCTAGATAGGCTTAGTAGTTTTAATGTTTTACATATAATATTTATTTTTAGTTGTCCTAAATAATAATAAAAAAAGTCTTCAGTTTTGTTTACTTTTTGGGGGGGCGGGGGCTTCAGATTTTTGTGCCTACAGGCACCTGAGATGTAAATCCGGCCCTGTGTGTTCTCAGGAGAATTTTTATCTAAATGAATGATGTAGTAAGGAATTTTAGTTAAATGTGCTTTACCACAAATTGTTTTGATAACACCGTCAACAAAAACAAGCTTAGTAAATGTATACAGTATAATAAACCGCCTTCTCTTTCTTTCAAGGTGCGCAAAGAAGCTATACAAACTCTCTGTTTTGCTCCTCCTTCTGATGTTCTCAACTGTGAATGTTGGAATGTTCTTCATAAGAACCTCACTTTATCTCTTGCAGATCCAGACTCGGCATTTACAGTAAGTATGGCGGTAAAACCTTTTTTATGCTTTTTTGTTCCTCTTGTCCTGTAATTATATCTCTAATAGTAGCTTAACAGACTGAGTATGATGATAGTACAGATAATGATCTGCATTTTGTTTTCTCGGTGAAAAAAAATTAGGCATCCTTAAAGCTAATAGATTCATCTCTGTGCAGTTTCATTTTACCTGAACTTTGATAGGGCTGGTTTTGGTGTTGTAGCTGGATAAAATACATATTATATAATTTTCTGTTGTTACATTGTGCAACTCAGTGTTTCTTTAGTATTACTATTATCAAATAAAGTAAAATGATTTATGTCTTTTGTCACTTCCCTAAATGTATTGAGTGTAGGCGACCATGTTTCTCATTTCAATGTAAAATATGGTATATAAACTTTCTCAGAGAAAGCATGTGTGCATTGGTCAGTAAAGTTTAGACTGCTCATGGATGATGTAAAGGTAAGAATTAGCAGCTCCATGGTTGAGTATATCTGAAGAAAGAGTCACGTTATTTTACTTAGGGTAAGTTTTTTGTTGTTGTTTTTTTTATGCTGATTGCCTGGAATTTATTTCTTATCTTTGCCCAACTGAAATATAATCCTTATATGTATGTGTGTACTTGATCATTAGCATGCAGTTACAAAAGGTATATTTAAGTATGCATATAGCTTATGTGTCTGTATTTCTGGAAATCAGATCACATTGACAACACATTAATGGTGATCCAGTAGCTAATAAACAGACATTTTTATTTTAAATCTCTATGTATCATTATGTTATGGAGAAATTTGATGGAAGTGAATGTGATTGAATACAAGCATGTTCCTTTTTCTTACATCAATTGTGTATTTACCTACAGAGCTTATCTCCTTTAGGGTTATGGAAAGGAATATGTACATTACCATTAAAAAAGCTTTTGTTCCTGACCTACAGACAGTTACTGGGCACTGATCAGCACTATCTATCTATCTATCTATCTATCTATCAAGCTGTGGTGAGTTAAAGGGATATTCCAGCCCAAATTGGAAACCACATGGGTGCATTTTGGTATTGAACAGAAGCAATTTTGTAATATACATGCATTAGCAAAAATGCTTCTAATAAAAGTTATAGCTATTTCAAAAGTGTATTTAAGTATGCACCGTGCACCAGCATTTTAAACACAACACTTGTTCTGAGAGCCTAAGGTGCTTGTACTATCTGGTAATGACTCCATTTGTTAATTGCTGACATGATACAAGCCCCATTGATGATCTAAGCAGCTGCATTATTTAAAATGTGGGTGCAGTGAAAATATCTAGCTATGCTTCACATGCACATGCAGAGAAAAAATGTTAACACTAAAACAGTGATAACTCTTAAAAGAAGCATTTTTGCTAATACATTTATATTGCAAATATGTTTCTGCTCAAAGATGCAATAAATCTATGTGCATTTATATTTTGACTGGAATGTCCCTTTAATACAGTTCCAAGAGATAATGTGTGTTGTCTTTCCATTGAAGGTAATATTCTTCTGGTAATTCTATTCTCTCTACGATCAGGAGACAGATGTTTGCCAGGATAGAAGGAACGGCTCTACTTACTTAGGCCTAGATTTGGAGTTCGGCGGTAGCCGTCAAAACCAGCGTTAGAGGCTCCTAACGCTGGTTTTGGCCGCCCGCTGGTATTTGGAGTCAGTGATTAAAGGGTCTAACGCTCACTTTTCAGCCGCGACTTTTCCATACCGCAGATCCCCCTACGCCATTTGCGTAGCCTATCTTTTCAATGGGATCTTTCTAACGCTGGTATTTAGAGTCGTTTCTGAAGTGAGCGTTAGAGCTCTAACGACAAGATTCCAGCCGCCTGAAAAAAGCAGGAGTTAAGAGCTTTCTGGCTAACGCCGGTTCATAAAGCTCTTAACTACTGTACCCTAAAGTACACTAACACCCATAAACTACCTATGTACCCCTAAACCGAGGCCCCCCCACATCGCCGACACTCGATTAAAATTTTTAACCCCTAATCTGCCGACCGCCACCTACGTTATATTTATGTACCCCTAATCTGCTGCCCCTAACCCCGCCGACCCCTGTATTATATTTATTAACCCCTAACCTGTCCCCCACAACATCGCCGCCAGCTACTTAAAATAATTAACCCCTAATCTTCCGACCGCAAAGCGCCGCCACCTACGTTATCCCTATGTACCCCTAATCTGCTACCCCTAACACCGCCGACCCCTATATTATATTTATTAACCCCTAATCTGCCCCCCACAACGTCGCCGACACCTGCCTACACTTATTAACTCCTAATCTGCCGAGCGGACCTGAGCGCTACTATAATAAAGTTATTAACCCCTAATCCGCCTCACTAACCCTATCATAAATAGTATTAACCCCTATTCTGCCCTCCCTAACATCGCCGACACCTACCTTCAATTATTAACCCCTAATCTTCCGATCGGAGCTCACCGCTATTCTAATAAATGGATTAACCCCTAAAGCTAAGTCTAACCCTAACACTAACACCCCCCTAAGTTAAATATAATTTACATCTAACAAAATAAATTAACTCTTATTAAATAAATTATTCCTATTTAAAGCTAAATACTTACCTGTAAAATAAATCCTAATATAGCTACAATATAAATTATAATTATATTATAGCTATTTTAGGATTAATATTTATTTTACAGGTAACTTTGTAATTATTTTAACCAGGTACAATAGCTATTAAATAGTTAAGAACTATTTAATAGTTACCTAGTTAAAATAATAACAAATTTACCTGTAAAATAAATCCTAACCTAAGATATAATTAAACCTAACACTACCCTATCAATAAAATAATTAAATAAACTACCTACAATTACCTACAATTAACCTAACACTACACTATCAATAAATTAATTAAACACAATTCCTACAAATAAATACAATTAAATAAACTAGCTAAAGTACAAAAAATAAAAAAGAACTAAGTTACAGAAAATAAAAAAATATTTACAAACATAAGAAAAATATTACAACAATTTTAAACTAATTACACCTACTCTAAGCCCCCTAATAAAATAACAAAGCCCCCCAAAATAAAAAATTCCCTACCCTATTCTAAATTAAAAAAGTTACAAGCTCTTTTACCTTACCAGCCCTGAACAGGGCCCTTTGCGGGGCATGCCCCAAGAAGTTCAGCTCTTTTGCCTGTAAAAAAAACATACAATACCCCCCCCCCCCAACATTACAACCCACCACCCACATACCCCTAATCTAACCCAAACCCCCCTTAAATAAACCTAACACTAATCCCCTGAAGATCTTCCTACCTTGTCTTCACCATCCAGGTATCACCGATCCGTCCTGGCTCCAAGATCTTCATCCAACCCAAGCGGGGGTTGGCGATCCATAATCCGGTGCTGAAGAGGTCCAGAAGAGGCTCCAAAGTCTTCCTCCTATCCGGCAAGAAGAGGACATCCGGACCGGCAAACATCTTCTCCAAGCGGCATCTTCGATCTTCTTCCATCCGGAGCGAAGCGGCAGGATCCTGAAGACCTCCAGCGCGGAACATCCATCCGGACCGACGACTGAACGACGAATGACTGTTCCTTTAAGGGACGTCATCCAAGATGGCGTCCCTCGAATTCCGATTGGCTGATAGGATTCTATCAGCCAATCGGAATTAAGGTAGGAATTTTCTGATTGGCTGATGGAATCAGCCAATCAGAATCTAGTTCAATCCGATTGGCCGATCCAATCAGCCAATCAGATTGAGCTCGCATTCTATTGGCTGATCGGAACAGACAATAGAATGCAAGCTCAATCTGATTGGCTGATTGGATCAGCCAATCGGATTGAACTTGATTCTGATTGGCTGATTCCATCAGCCAATCAGAAAATTCCTACCTTAATTCCGATTGGCTGATAGAATCCTATCAGCCAATCGGAATTCGAGGGACGCCATCTTGGATGACGTCCCTTAAAGGAACAGTCATTCGTCGTTCAGTCGTCGGTCCGGATGGATGTTCCGCGCTGGAGGTCTTCAGGATCCTGCCGCTTCGCTCCGGATGGAAGAAGATCGAAGATGCCGCTTGGAGAAGATGTTTGCCGGTCCGGATGTCCTCTTCTTGCCGGATAGGAGGAAGACTTTGGAGCCTCTTCTGGACCTCTTCAGCACCGGATTATGGATCGCCAACCCCCGCTTGGGTTGGATGAAGATCTTGGAGCCAGGACGGATCGGTGATACCTGGATGGTGAAGACAAGGTAGGAAGATCGTCAGGGGATTAGTGTTAGGTTTATTTAAGGGGGGTTTGGGTTAGATTAGGGGTATGTGGGTGGTGGGTTGTAATGTTGGGGGGGGGGGGGTATTGTATGTTTTTTTTTACAGGCAAAAGAGCTGAACTTCTTGGGGCATGCCCCGCAAAGGGCCCTGTTCAGGGCTGGTAAGGTAAAAGAGCTTGTAACTTATTTAATTTAGAATAGGGTAGGGAATTTTTTATTTTGGGGGGCTTTGTTATTTTATTAGGGGGCTTAGAGTAGGTGTAATTAGTTTAAAATTGTTGTAATATTTTTCTTATGTTTGTAAATATTTTTTTATTTTCTGTAACTTAGTTCTTTTTTATTTTTTGTACTTTAGCTAGTTTATTTAATTGTATTTATTTGTAGGAATTGTGTTTAATTAATTTATTGATAGTGTAGTGTTAGGTTAATTGTAGGTAATTGTAGGTAGTTTATTTAATTATTTTATTGATAGGGTAGTGTTAGGTTTAATTATATCTTAGGTTAGGATTTATTTTACAGGTAAATTTGTTATTATTTTAACTAGGTAACTATTAAATAGTTCTTAACTATTTAATAGCTATTGTACCTGGTTAAAATAATTACAAAGTTGCCTGTAAAATAAATATTAATCCTAAAATAGCTATAATATAATTATAATTTATATTGTAGCTATATTAGGATTTATTTTACAGGTAAGTATTTAGCTTTAAATAGGAATCATTTATTTAATAAGAGTTAATTTATTTCGTTAGATAAAAATTATATTTAACTTAGGGGGGTGTTAGTGTTAGGGTTAGACTTAGCTTTAGGGGTTAATCCATTTATTAGAATAGCGGTGAGCTCCGATCGGAAGATTAGGGGTTAATAATTGAAGGTAGGTGTCGGCGATGTTAGGGAGGGCAGATTAGGGGTTAATACTATTTATGATAGGGTTAGTGAGGCGGATTAGGTGTTAATAACTTTATTATAGTAGCGCTCAGGTCCGCTCGGCAGATTAGGGGTTAATAAGTGTAGGCAGGTGTCGGCGACGTTGAGGGGGGCAGATTAGGGGTTAATAAATATAATATAGGGGTCGGCGATGTTAGGGCAGCAGATTAGGGGTACATAGGGATAACGTAGGTTGCGGCAGTTTACGGAGCGGCAGATTAGGGGTTAAAAAAAATATGCAGGGGTCAGCGATAGCGGGGTCGGCAGATTAGGGGTTAATAAGTGTAAGGTTAGGGGTGTTTAGACTCGGGGTACATGTTAGAGTGTTAGGTGCAGACGCAGGAAGTGTTTCCCCATAGGAAACAATGGGGCTGCGTTAGGAGCTGAACGCTGCTTTTTTGCAGGTGTTAGGTTTTTTTTCAGCTCAAACAGCCCCATTGTTTCCTATGGGAGAATCGTGCACGAGCACGTTTTTGAGGCCGGCCGCGTCCGTAAGCAACTCTGGTATCGAGAGTTGCATTTGTGGTAAAAATGCTCTACGCTCCTTTTTTGGAGCCTAACGCAGCATTTGATTAAACTCTCGATACCAGAGTTAATTTTATGGTGCGGCCAGAAAAAAGCCCGCGGAGCGTTAACAGCCCTTTTACCGCCGAACTCCAAATCTAGGCCTTAGTTTGTTACAAAGCTTTAGTCAAAGTAACCAAGCCTTACAATAGAAAATAAAAGAAGACACAACCTGGAGGGGGTTGTATTTTATAAGTAGTGGCACAAGATATAGCGGAGATAGTAACCACTCGTGTTTCTAGAAGATTACATTAAGATTCAGCTATGTTGGACATTATTATAAAAAAAATCCTTTTTTTTTATTTCTGGGCAGGCTTGAACTTAGCAATAGTAATGGCGACAGATCATTTCTTGGTATACAAAGGTTTTCCAATGCCACTTAATTTCCTTTTATTTAGATTCCTCACTTTTTTAAATTTATTCGAAATTGCAACTGGTCATCAAAATGTAATGATCAGTTAATAAAGTTCAGACTGGAATATTTTATCGAAAATTAAAAGCCTTGCTTATTTGTCATTTATTGGGCTGATTGAAAGGATAACATTCTTTTATAGGGAGGATACAGATCAATTATTTACAAAATAAATAAATAATAAAATAATTTAAAGTGATTTTTTTTTTTCAAGATACTTTAAGGGGATGTGAAACACAAAAATATCTTGTGGTTCAGACAGGGCATGCATTTTTTTTAAAAAGTTCTCAATTTACTTTTATTATCATATTATTGTATTCTTTGTTGAGATACCTAGGTAGGTATCTGGAGCACTACATGGCAGGAAATGTTACTGACATCTAGTGGTCTTGCACATGGATAGCATTTTGGAAAAACTGCTGTCATATAGACAAGTGCACACTCCTGAGCTTACGTCCCTGCTTTTCAACAAAACATACCAAGAGAACAAAGAAAATATTTTTTATGTCCCTTTAACCCCTTAAGGACCACAGCACTTTTCCATTTTCTGACCGTTTGGGACCAAGGCTATTTTTACATTTTTGCAGTGTTTGTGTTTAGCTGTAATTTTCCTCTTACTCATTTACTGTACCCACACATATTATATATAGTTTATTTCACCATTAAAAGGACTTTCTAAAGATACCATTCATCATATCTTATAATTTACTATAAAAAAATATAAAATATGATGAAAAAATGGAAAAAAAAACACACTTTTTCTAACTTTGACCCCCAAAATCTGTTACATATCTACAACCACCAAAAAACACCCATGCTAAATAGTTTCTAAATTTTGTCCGGAGTTAAGAAATACCCAATGTTAACATGTTCTTTGCTTTTTTTGCAAGTTATAGGGCAATAATACAAGTAGCACTTTGCTATTTCCAAGCCATTGTTTTTCAAAATTAGCGATAGATACATTGGAACACTGATATCTGTCAGGAATCCCTGAATATCCCTTGACATGTATATATTTTTTTTTTAGTAGACAACCCAAAGTATTGATCTAGCCTAACCTTTCACAAACTCACTGAAATTATTTACAAACAGCTTGTGCAATTATGGCGCAAATGGTTGTAAATGCTTCTCTGGGATCCACTTTGTTCAGAAATAGCAGACATATATGGCTTTGGCATTGCTTTTAGGTAATTAGAAGGCCGCTAAATGCTGCTGCACACCACACGTGTATTATACTCAGCAGTGAAGGAGTTAATTAGTGAGCTTGTAGGGTTAGATTTAGCTTAAGTGTAGTGTAGTAGACAAGCCCAAGTATTGATCTAGGCCCATTTTGGTATATTTCATGCCACCATTTCACCGCCAAATGCGATCAAATAAAAAAAAAAAGTTCACTTTTTTACAAACTTTAGGTTTCACACTGAAATTATTTACAAACAGCTTGTTCAATTATGGCACAAATGCTTCTCTGGGATCCCCTTTGTTCAGAAAAAGTAAGACATATACGGCTTTGGGATTGTTTTTTGGTAATTAGAAGGCCACTAAATGCCGCTGCGTACCACACTTGTATTATGTACAGCAGTGAAGGGGTTAATTAGAGAGCTTGTAGGGTTTAGCTTTAGTGCAGAGATCAGCCTCCCACCTGACACATCCCACCCCCTGATCCCTCCCAAAACAGCTCTCTTCCCTCCCCCACCCCACAATTGTCCCCGCCATCTTAAGTAATGGCAGAAAGTCTGCCAGTACTAAAATGAAAGGCTTTTTTTTAAAAATATCTATTCAGCTGTGATAGATCCACCCTTAGCCCCCAACCTCCCTGATCCCCCCCCCCAAACAGCTTTTTAACCCTCACCCCGCTACCTGTTTGCCGCCATCTTGGGTACTGGCAGCTGCCTGCCAGTACCCAGTTTGCCCATAAAAATGTTTTTTATTTTTTTTTTATTAAATATTACATTTTTTTCTGTAGTGTAGCTGCCCCCCCTCAATACCCCCTCCCCCTTCCAGATCCTTGGATCTTTATTTATCCCCCCCCTCCCTCTCCCTCCTTCCTATACACATACATTGGTGGAAGTAGTTGCTGCGCGCGTGCGCTCCCTGCACGCTCCCGGCACCCGGCGTGCACATTGCACATACAGGAACCGGATGCTGAGTAGCGATGGGTCGCCCACCCGCCTCCCTGCTATGGCTCCCACCAACAAACGATCGGCACCATCGCTACCGGTGCAGAGAGTGACTCTGCATCGATGTGTAAAAAAATGGTATTGCAGGATGCCTTAATATCAAGGCATCACTGCAATACCATGAAAGCGGCTGGAAGCGATCAGGATAGCTTCCACCACTTCAAATCCCTAAGGACGTACAGGGTTTGTCCTTGGTCGTTAACTGACCTTTTTTGTAGGACGTACCCAGTACGTCCTTGGTTGTTAAGGGGTTAAAGCCAAAGTTATTCATCCTGAAATAAGGATTCATTTTAGTTATGTAGCACATGGCTGTACGTTCATGGCTGCAATGTTTACAGTTTTTGGTAAATTAATTCCTTTAATCCCAAAACAGCTCTCTTCCCTCCCCCACCCCACAATTGTCCCCGCCATCTTAAGTAATGGCAGAAAGTCTGCCAGTACTAAAATGAAAGGCTTTTTTTTTTAAATATCTATTCAGCTGTGATAGATCCACCCTTAGCCCCCAACCTCCCTGATCCCCCCCCCAAACAGCTTTTTAACCCTCACCCCGCTACCTGTTTGCCGCCATCTTGGGTACTGGCAGCTGCCTGCCAGTACCCAGTTTGCCCATAAAAATGTTTTTTATTTATTTTTATTAAATATTACATTTTTTTCTGTAGTGTAGCTGCCCCCCCTCAATACCCCCTCCCCCTTCCAGATCCTTGGATCTTTATTTATCCCCCCCCTCCCTCTCCCTCCTTCCTATACACATACATTGGTGGCAGTAGTTGCTGCGCGCGTGCGCTCCCTGCACGCTCCCGGCACCCGGCGTGCACATTGCACATACAGGAACCGGATGCTGAGTAGCGATGGGTCGCCCACCCGCCTCCCTGCTATGGCTCCCACCCACAAACGATCGGCACCATCGCTACCGGTGCAGAGAGTGACTCTGCATCGATGTGTAAAAAAAATGGTATTGCAGGATGCCTTAATATCAAGGCATCACTGCAATACCATGAAAGCGGCTGGAAGCGATCAGGATAGCTTCCACCACTTCAAATCCCTAAGGACGTACAGGGTTTGTCCTTGGTCGTTAACTGACCTTTTTTGTAGGACGTACCCAGTACGTCCTTGGTTGTTAAGGGGTTAAAGCCAAAGTTATTCATCCTGAAATAAGGATTCATTTTAGTTATGTAGCACATGGCTGTACGTTCATGGCTGCAATGTTTATAGTTTTTGGTAAATTAATTCCTTTAATCCATTCACAATGCCATACAGAGATATCTGTAAGATTATTTTGGCCAATTTTATGTGAAGAAGTTATTTTCACACATTCTTGGTTTTGTGGTTCTCAAAACTGTGAATTTGTGTCTGCAGAGATAATATGCGTCTTCATATAAAAACATGTACATAGTTAAAAAAAATACCCTAATCCCATTATTCCTCTGCAAATCAATGTACACAGAGTAAACCATTTACCCTCTTAAGTGATAAGTTTTAAAAAGCTCAATATATACAAAAATGTTTGGAGTGGAATAGATCAGCACAAGGAGTTAAGTGAGGTAGCTCAGCTGGTAAATGCCCTGACTATAAAAAAAGCCTGTTGAAAAGATCTAAGGTCACAGGTTCAAATCCCGGCAGGGCCGACTCAGCCCTTCATTCTTCCAAGTTTGATAAAATGACTATGAGTAAATATAAGAGAAAAATGGATATATCAGAGCACACAGTTGCCACTAGATTAGAATAATGTGTAAGTGAGTTGGCTAGATGCAAGCCAGGTAAATAATAAAATATAACTTTTAATTGTACATTTTAAAATAAAGTTGGTGAAAAACATTCACACACATACAGTGCATAGTTAAAAACAGTTAAATATGAGTACTGAATGCTACAATGCCCAGGTAACAACCAATGATGTGAGTTAAATGGGATAATCTGGCAGGGAGGCACCACATGTTGTGGTATACAATATAATTATGTTGGGGACTCAATTTGAAGTATAATGTACATTCTCTTCTATACTTATACAACTGATAAAATGACTACCATTAAATTGGGTAATAATAACAACTATTACTATTCAGCAGCCAATTTGGTTAATTCCGTGAGCGAGCGCTGAAAAAGCACTTTGAGTCCCACTGGGAGAAAGGCGCTATATAAATACTAGTTATTATATTATTATTAAGTGTGAGCAGGTAGGGAAAAGCAGTAATACTTAAAGTAAAAACCTATAATGTTATTGTTTTAATTAAATAAAACTATTTAAATTGTTATTAAAAATGAAACCCTTACATGGTTGTAAATATTAAGACTGTAAATATAAATATAACAACCAGCAAGAATGAGTCTTTATCTAGAAAACTAAAATTTAAATCAAGTCTTACTGACTAGTGATTTAAATTGTTTTGATTTAAATCAAATCCACATTTTTTCTTTTATGTCCCCATTGCAGTTTTATATTTTAGGTGCTTCAAATTTATTGTGGAAAATCATCATTCCTACCTTTTTTCACAAACTTTTTGAAGTGCCTGCATTTTCTTGGACTTTGTCACAGCAGTAACATATGTAGAAGGGATGACTGAGTTTACATTATTTTGATAGCATCCCGAACCTAGCTTGCTCAGAACAGCATGAAGTAGAGACAGTTTGCGGTAATAGAGGATCTACAACTCCATTTGTGAATAGTGAATCATAGAATTTTTTTTTCCCTGGCAGAATTTTGCCTCTATATGCCCTAGATTCTGTTGAAGGCTGGACAAAGAGGTCTACATACACTCTATTGCAATATCCTCTCTCCCAGGTTCCATTTTTGTTTTATCAAGCATTACAACTAGTATTGAGTGTGTCAGAAAATCTATGTATTTATATGACTGCTATTGTTTGTAACAATCTTTACATTTGTTATTAGCACCCCAACAGGTGGTTCTTTATATACTTAGTATGGTCGCCCCTACATAGGCTTGAGTTGTTTTTCTTCTTTTCTTATTGGAGGGTGATACATTCATTTGCAGTACCACCCACTTGCCACATAAAGAGAAACCAGTGCATGCTGAAACCTGATGTATAAAAAGCAACAGAAACTAGCTGGCTCTCAATATCATACAAAAACCATTAAACATTAAAAACATAAAATGGAAGATTAGTTAATGTTATTGGCTTAGAGATGATGCCCAAGTGTCTCACTCATTCAGTGTTTGTGTCCTAACGTCAGCCTTCTATGTTCAATATGACATTTTGCACCCAGTTTTTCTGTTAGGACATGAGGTGTGTAGCCATTTATTGTGCGTGGGTGTGTATTTAAAATGGCATGTTTACAATATCCATATTAAAAGATGTAAGTTTAAAGATTTAGAACTTGAAAGTCAGAATTAAATGTTCATGGTTCAGTTACAGTATGCAATTATAAGTGAGGTTCCAATTTAGTTGTATTGTCAAATTGACTTTTTTCTGTTGTTATCCTTTGTTAAAAAATGTATACTTAGCTAGACTCAGGAGCAGCAAAGCACTACTGGGAGCTAGCTGCTGATTGGCTTTATCAGATAACAACTAAAAAAAGTATTCACTTTATATTAATGTTTTATGACAGTGGTTAGCCTTGTTGTCAGTGGACTAAAGCCCAGATTGGCTCTCTAAATAAGGCAAATGGTAGGCTTAGTTTGGCTTTTGAAAGCTTAATTGCAGTAAAATGGATGTTAATTTCTTTTAAACCATTTATACTTGGCTGAAATGTTATTTGACAGCAACACAACAAAAATTACAAGGTTTTTACTGTCCCATACAGTTATGTATAAGCCATATCACTATAATAAAAGGCTCTAACACATTGGAGCATTTTCCTTTTGCACTTTTTATGTCCCATAGAACAATGTATTTATAGTAAACAACATCTGTGGAATATAGATGGATATATATCATACAACAAGGAATTCTAGTTTTTTGTCTTCTATGTATCTATAAAAAAAATTGTCTTTGATTTCATGCTTTGCTGCCTTTCCTAAAGCACAATGGTTATATAAAAGTACAAAATGACTATTTAGCCATCAGCAGAGAATATACTATATATCTGCAAAATACATTCAAAGAAATAGTGTCTGTATGTGCAGTTGATCTAGGTTACCAAAATGATTTTATTCATATGCCATATAATCTTTAGATGTACAGGCAATGAATATGCACTTGTGTTTAAATTAAAGGGCAATAATAGCTGCAACATTAAGTGAAATTGGCATTGAAAGATCAAGTGAACTACAGCTTGAAAATGCCATTTCTCTGTTCATTTAAATGTAACAAATGAAATGAGTAAAGACAGCTTAACCCTAAGGTATGATTTTAATGCTCATTTTAATATAAGTAAATACCAATTCTATTAGACTGCTTCTTGTTACTGAGCAGCTTGAACATGTTTTTCTTGTAGTTGATTTGGATGTTTCTAGGAATAATATTTTTTTCCAGTATAAAAAAAATAAAATAAATAATATTATTACGTATTCATTTTTTGGGTTGGGTTTTTTCTTTAACACGTTAAAAATATATAATATTTAGGGCATTCATCCCCTTGCACTGGCAATGGAGATAAAAGAAAAAGGACAAGGAAATGGTGCTTAGGAGTATACCCATACCTGGCCACACAGACCCTTGTTGTACATACTTAATTTACATTTAGAACATTAAAAATACAAAGCTACAAGGTTACAATAGAAACCATTGACTAGAACTGTAGAACACAGAAGTTAAACTCAGTTACTTGGACCGTAGATCAGTACATCGTATATAGGAACAATTTAGAGTACTATAGTCCTTGAATATTTTAAGCTCCTACAAGAACTAAACCCTGGAATCAATATAGAGAGGTAGGGCAGATTTTAATATCTCAGCCCATGGACAGACAGCCTAATAGTTAATCAAACCTTTGTTTGTCCTCTAAGTCGGGAATCCATCACAAAGTTATGTCTCTTGGTAGAGAATTGTCTCTGTGGTAGTGGGTTGCATTTGTTTGCTGTAGGTCAAAGCTCCTTAGGCGAGGTAATGGAAGTGCCCTGAGCACCTATCTCTTCTCTGAGATGATCAAGAGAGGCCCATAAAGATCTCTTAACTTTTCTAGACCACTCTTATATAAGCGCCATACTCTTAGGGTTATTGATTGCAAGAAAAGACCCACCTTTACGGATTAAAAGCTCAGTCAGGTAACCCCATCTGTAACAAATCTCTTTTTGCCTAAGGGCTTTACGGAATTCAAGTAAAGTCCTTTTTTCTGTAGAGTATATTGCAAAAAAAATAAAATGACTTGGATATGCTGAAACCCTTGCGGTGGAGTTAAAAAAAAGGCATTTTTAAGGATCTCTTCCTTGTAGGTAAAGTAGTGGAATCTGGCTATAACATCTCTAGGCCTATCTGTAGAAATGTTTCTTCCACTAGGGATTTTATGAACTCTATCAATTATAGAACCTGTAGGTGACATAGATGGTTTTAAGTGCCCATGATATTCTAAAATGAATTTGTTGAGATTTGCACTAGAAATTTCTTCTGATATCCCACAGAATCTAAGATTATTACACCATGATCAAATTGCACCAATATCTCTTTTCAGTTCAGCAAATGAGCACTTAATGGCTTTAGTAAGAGAGTCATGTAAGGCATTGAGTCTATGTGTAAGTCTATCAACAGTTTCTGTTGCAGCAGAGTCATCCATAGTAGCAAGAGTTTGTGGACATGACTTTAGAGGAGTAATAGGTTCCATGGTCTGTAGACTTCTTTCTGTGTCAGAAGAAGACGTCTACAGAGGGTTTAACTTTAAAATGATCAGCTGCAGACTTTTTAACCATTGAGGCAGGGGATGATTTTTTCTTGAAGCCTTCTGGTGGCATACATGTACTCTACACCACCTGAGAATCACCCAGGTAGAAACAAAGTCCTCTGAGAAAGGTTCATCACAGTCTTTAGACAATAGGACTTTAGATATAAGCAGCTCAATTTCTGAAACCTGCAATGCAGACTCAGAAGGGGTATATGCATCCCTAAAATAGCAACCTGGCCTCAACCACTAGAATGGGACTTATCTAGGGGCGAGACAAGGAAAGGGTGCATGGGAGTATACCCATAAAGGGAGAGAAAACGTGTGGGGTCTATCTTAGAGGCCAAATGCTGGGAGATTTGTTCCAGGCAAAAGTAAAGCACTGTTAAATTTAGTGTCATCAGTGGATGAGTTACCCATTTAGGTTCTTAGGAATGGCAAGGCTCACTTATATGGCAGACATAATTAGCAGAAATTACTTCAGAAACATAATCCTCAGCTCTAGCAAGTTACGTAACCACTAGAAGCGACAGAAGGGAAGGAAGATATGGTTATTATCTACCTAGGGATGGCATATAGTAAGGGGACTAGAACTGAGGGAAGCTAGAGAGTACTCCCACTGTCACCAATGATTCAAAGTAAAACAGAGGTGCCACTCTTTTGGCTGGTGATGATTTCAAAAGAGAAGGGTTATGATGCCACCGTCGGCTCTTCAACAGTGAATGGTGTCTGTAGACATAGGAATAAAGAATGTAGGGTACTCACAATGTGTTGGCACTTATCACAAAGTGCAAAATAGTGAAGCATGGGTCCTCAAGAGCTCCCCAGCTAGCTCATTCATGGCTGTTTGTGTCACTGTGAATGAGCTAGCTGGGGAGCTCTTGAGGACCCAGACTCCACAGGTGCCAACACATTGTGAGTACCCTCACTTTAGATATGTCTGACTGGTAGGACTTGTAGATGCTCACTGCAAGATGAGCCGTAGCCCACAGCCACATGCTCTGGGTGCATGCTGACACTCTTCTGTGCCAGCAGCACTTGACTCCCAACAAGGCCAACTGGTAGTTGGCTCTCTCCTTCAACTCCACCTAGAGACCAATGGCTGGACTGGTGTCAAACTGCCTTCCGGGACCGGCAGTGCTGCACAGTGGCTAAGCAACAGCAGGGAGACACTGTAGTGTTCAATGCAGACTGGTACAGTAATACTGATAATGCTGGTCACCAGATAAAACGAAAAGGGCGTTGTTAGTGAGCTTTTATTAGCACTAAAATTTCTGAAGGTTTCTGCAAGGTGCTTCCCTATACTTTTCTAGATTTGTAAGAGCTCTCAAAATGACAGTTATAAAACCTTTAGCTCGGTGGTCGACAAATTTTGTTCAAAATCTAGGAGCCAAAAACTTTTGGCCAATCATATTATTAAATCAAAGTTGGATTTGTATTTCACACATGCAAGGTGTCGAAAAAATCCAGCAACAAACTAAATTTTAAGTGTTGCTGATGGTGGCCACCAGGAAAAGAGGGAGGCATCTATGTTTTTTTCAGAAATTAATAAACCAGTGCACTAGGCCCTAATTTTAAGGCACCAGTGGCTCCCTGGCGTCTGGGTTTGCCAAGCCCTGCTTTAGCGTATATTTGTAGATCTGTTGTACTGCCTTGGTTAATTGATTATATTAACTATGCACAATTCAGAAAACTTGGTACATTATTGAAAATGCAAAAAAACAAACTAAAAGAGTAATTTGAAAATTCAATTAACCCTGTACTATATTGAAAACACATTATTAACACATTATTTGATGCTTTACGTTGTGACTTTAATGTATTTTTAAAAACATATACACTCATTTTAAATCTGATGACTGCAACACACACCAGTTGGGACAGTCGAGTGTTTACCACTGTGTAACATCACCTTTTCTTCTTTATAACACTTATCAAGCGTTTGGGCACTGAAGACACCAGTTGGTTAAGTTTAGCAAGTGGAATTCTCCCCATTCATCAATTATGCATGTCTTCAGCTGCACAACTTTACAGGCCTTTGTTGCCTTATTTTGTGCTTCATAATGCGCCACACATTATCAATCGGAGACAGGTCAGGACTGCAGGCAGGCCATGCTAGCACCTGCACTCTGCTTATGCAACTGTGTGCTTGTAATCTGGACAGAAAGTGGTTTGGCGTTGTACTGCTGGAAAATGCATGGACGTCCCTGGAAAAGACGACGTCTGGATGGCAGCATTAATGGTGCCCTCACAGATGTGCAAGTTACCCATGCCATGGGCACTGACACCCCCCCATACCATGACAGACGCTGGCTTTTGGACCTGATGCTGATAACAGCTTGGATGGTCCTTTTACTCTTTGACCTGCAGAACACAACCTCTGTTTTTTCCAAAAACTATTTGAAATGTTGACTTGTCAGACCACAAAACACTATTCCACTGTGCTACTGTCCATCTCAGATGAGACCGAGCCCAGAGAAGTCGGCAGTGCTTCTCGACAGTGTTGATGTATGGCTTCTGTTTTGCATAGCAAATCTTTAACTTGCATCTGTGGATGCAGTGACAAATGGTGTTAACTAACAAAGGTTTACAAAAAGTTTTCCTGAGCCCATATCAGGATATCCATTACAGACTCATGACGGTTTTTGAGACAGTGACGTCTGAGGGATCAAAGATCACGCACATTCAGAAGTGGTTTTTGACCTTGCCATTTGACCACAGAGATGTGACCGGATTCCTTGAATCCTTTAATTATATTGTGCACTGTAGAAGGTGAAATGCCCAAAATCCTACTGATTTGTCTTTGGGGAATGTTGTTCTCAAAGTGTTGGATTATTCACTGACTTCTATGTTGGCAGATTGGCGAGCCTCGACCCATCCTTGCTCTTGAAGGACTAGGCCTTTTTTAGAGGCTCCTTATATACAATGATTACACAATTGCCTCACCTGTTTCACATCACCTTCTGATTTCAACTTGTCACATCACTATTACTAAATTGCCCCTGTCCCGACTTTTGTTTTGCATTTTCCATAATGTCCCAACTTTTTCGGAAATTAAGGTTGTAAGAATAACATTTATGTACTTTAGAAAAATCACAACTCATTTCTTGCCAAACCTACTATCTAAAAATAACAAAATAAGTGTTCACAAACTAGTAAATTATATACAAAAAAGTGAGAAAGAAAATAAATAAAAAGTGCACAAACATGAAACATACACTTAACCGTGTTATAATCAGACTGTATTGGGAATGTCCATACACTGTAGCTGTTATTTCATGATTGCAGGTGTTTTCAGTTGCCTCAGAGAGAAAACAAACAAAACCACTCAACTAAAACAACTTTACAATGCACTTCTATTATCTAATTTGATTTGTTTACTTGGAATCCTTAGTTGAAAAACATACCTAGGTAGGCTCAGGAGCAGCAATGCGCAACTGGGATCCAGCTGCTGATTGGTGGCGGAACTTACTGTATATACCGCTTGTCATTAGCTCATTCGATGTGTTCATCTAGCTCCTAGCAGTGCACTGCTGCGCCATCAACAAAGGATACAATAAAGCAAATTTGATAATATAAGTAAAATGGAAAGTTGTTTAAAATTTGTTTTCATGTCCCTTTAAGTCTTAAATTACCGGATCTCTTTATTTTAATGATAATTTTTCTCTTTGTTTTCCACAGCTTTGTATTCTTTAATGATCATTACAGTCATTAAGCAAATGCTTACCTCATACAAAGACCAGACAAAAGTCTTTGACAAATGAAATTAATTCTTGTGTTCTTCCGTAGGAGAAGATTCTGCGCTTTTATGCAAAAACATTTTCATCATCACCGCTGAATATGGCAAAAGAGATTTATACTAGTTTAGGTATGTCTCATGAATACATTTTATTTCCTTCTTTAAATTTTAGATTTACTACTTTTAAAAAGAGTGTATCTAAATTTCTAATATTCCCTAGTGACTCATTTAAAATGAGGAAGAAAGCATTGAGTTCCTTAGGTATAAATAGAAGCCATTTTAGCTTTGTATACATAGACTTTTTTAATACTTTTATTTTGACAGCTTTGCCCAATATCAGACTTTAACATTAATCTAAACGAGAGAAGACCAATCAAAACTGCAGTCATTTACAATAAAAAAAAAAGTATTTGTATAATTTTTTAGCAGTGTAGATGCCTAAAATATTTTAAGAAGTGCTATGCAATTTTATTTTTTTAGTGTATAGTTATTTATATTGAATGTAAATATGATCCCCAAATGAGCAGTCTAAATAAAACGTTGAATACTTCACTTATGGAAAACTACATTTTTTTAATGTTGACTTAATTAGATCTTGGTTAAATCACCGCAGCCTATTTTGTTTTGAGACAGTTTTAGGGCTAGATTTATTAAAGCTGAGGCGTACAGGGGCGCGTATATGCGCCCCTGTATGCCTCAGCTCGCCTGTGGCGGGGCGAAAATACCCGCAGGTATTCGGCATTGCACACGAGCTCAATTTTGCACTCGCGTGCAATCCCGCCCCCTGCCCGCGCACAGCCAATCACGCGCGGGCAGGAGCTGTCAATCTCCTCGGTCTGACAAGACCGAGGAGATTGAATTTCGCCACATTAGAGGTGGCGAAGAGGCTAAGGAAGCAGCGGTCTGGTGACCGCTGCTTGATAAATGACGGCGAGCAAGTTCTTGAGAGAACTTGCTGCCGTAGGGGCTTAATAAATCTAGCCCTTAGTGTCTATTATCAATTAATTTCACATTCCTGGTTTGTATCATTTTATACATCTGTCATTCTAACAATTTTGTCATTCAAATACATTGATGTAAAGAGAGATAAATTCCCTGAAATCCTTTCTTAATTTACCTGCATTAGATAAATGTAACCTGTTTAAACTTTATTTTTTTTCAGCCAAGCATTTGGAATTGTCATTTAAATCTAGAGAATGTCCAAAAGCTACATTATCTACTGGTGTTGATATAACCAACCAGGATGTTGTTCATTTGCTGAAAAAGGTACAATACACTTTTTTTATATTGTTAAACTGTAATAACTTGTCTTATTGTTCATTCATTTATCAGATTTATTTATCCTCAGATTCGACTTTTAAATGACTACCAGAAGGAAGCTCCTTCTTTTTGGATTCGGCACCCAGAAAAGTAAGTCATGAATTGAAATAAAGAATAACATATTGTCTTGTAGTTTCGTTGCTAAGAGTTTCTGTTTTTTAAGTGTATTTTTTTCTCATTCCTACTTTCTCATTCCCCTCCATTTTTCTGACCCCACTCTGCATTTTAATTTTTCTAAGATAGAAAGTTTTAAATATTTTTTTTCACTGAAAATGTAGCTCTCCAAAACCTCTGTGCCCTCACTACCTTTCAAAATGTTTGTTTGCTGATCCTACTGTGAAGCAAATGTCTTAAATAGTTCTTGACATTAATCTTTTCATAAATCAATAATTATCAAGAATGTTGATAGGTAAATTGTTAAATGTGTATTTATGTAAAATGCCAATAGAAAAGGTCCACTACACTAAAGTTCACACTAACGTAGAACTTAAAGGGACAGTAAAATCATAATTAAACATTCATGATTTAGATAGAGCATACAGTTTTAAACACCTTTCCAATTTACTTATATTAATTTACTTCCTTCTCTTGTTATCCTTTGCCGAAAGGTTTATCTAGGTAAGCTCAGGAGCAGCAAACCTAGTTTCTAGCTGCTGATTGGTGGCTGCATATATAAACCGATTGTCATTGGCTCACCCCATGTGTTCAATTATAAACCAGTAGTGCATTGCTGCTCCTTCAACAAATGATAATAAAAGAATGAAACAAATTTAATAATAGAAGTAAACTGGAAAGTTGTTTAAAATGATATGTTCTACCTAAATCATGAAAGAAAATGTTGGGGTTTCATGTTCCTTTAAAGGGATACTAAACCCAATTTTTTTTCTTACAAGATTCAGATACAGCATTACAATTTAAGCAACTATCTAATTTTCTCCTATTATCAATCATTTTTTTCTTCTCTTGCTATCTTTGTTAAAATACTCTGTTATGCTTCTCTGCTTTTTTGTCTCCCTGGCTACTGATTCACATCCCTTTAAGTTGTGTGTTAGAATACTATGGTATGCATTTATTCTGCCGTCTGTATTTTGGCTATTAATCATTTATCAGATACGTTGTATACGTTCAGTACATTCTGCCATTCGTCCCCCCTCCCTATCTAATTTGCAAGTGAGTGTAACTCCTGTCTTGCTAGCTAGACTATTTGTAACCAGTTGCTTTGAATCAGATCATTGAATCAGATCATTAAAAATTAGCTCTCACAGCTATATAAGGCAGACCACAGGCTCTGTGCTTCAAAGTGGCTCTGTTACAAGTGGCAGAGTTACTCACTAGAGGGGGAAACTGGTAGACATCACTAACTCTACACCTGCACAATGATCTCCATGTCTATTCTGCTCTTTCTGTCTGTCCTCCCAAAACTCACTGCATGTCCCTATAACAATAACACCCACACTATCCATATTTCACCCTCCCTTCCCTCATCCGCTATGGTGTCCTCTCATGCACTACTCTGTCTCCTTAGAAACACTTCCCCGTCTAACTCTCCTGTGTCTAATTACAACCGCTCCTACAAGTCTCATTCTCACCTCCTGTCACTCACACTCCTACTACTGCTTGCTGCTGGTGATGTTTCCGCTAACCCTGGCCCTGCAGTGATCACAAAACTTCCACACTCTCGCTCAGTCTTCCACTGCATAAACTTTAAGACACACAATACTAACAATCTCATCTCCATTAATCCACAGTGCTTATCCCCTCTCTTTTCTTGAGCTCTCTGGAATGCTCGCTCTGTCTGTAACAAACTTACAACTGTTCACGACCTGTTTGTTTCCAAAGCTTTTAACCTTATAGCAATTACTGAAACCTGGCTATCTTCCTCTGACACTGCTTCCATTGCTGCTCTTACACACAGTGGTCTCCACTTTAGCCACACACCTAGACCAGGTGAGAGACATGGTGGCGGTGTTGGGATCTTACTTTCCCCCTTCTGCTCCTATCAGTACCTAACTCCATTTCCATCTCTCTCCTTTTCTTCCTTTGAAGTCCACTGAATTTGCCTGTTCTCCACCCTCTCTCTCAGAGTGACAGTTATTTATCGCCCCCTGGACCCACTTCCCAATTCCTTGACAACTTTGCTGCCTGGCTTCCTCACAAATGCACTAACTCTAATTCTGGGAGACTTCAACATCCCCATTGATAACCCATCTGCCCCTGCTACCTCTAAACTTCTCTCACTCACTAACTCCTTTGACCTCTCACAATCCACCCTATTCCCTACTCTATTCATCTGGTATTCTCCTATCTCTGCGCTCTCTCTGATGTCACCTGTCACCCATTCCCCATCTCAGACCACTATCTGATCATCTTTAATCCTAATATACAGGCTAAACCGACTTCTCCCCTTCGCCCACAAACCTGTAGAAATCTGCACATTGTGGATCCTCTTCAACTATCCAACCTTTTTCAAAAGTGCCTCCCCCACACTTCAACGATACCCTGCCCCAACCTTGCTACAACCCACTATAATAATACTCTCACCACTTGACACTCTTGCTCCTTTCCAAAAATGCGAAGCCCCACGTCGTCCGCTCCAGCCCTGGCACTCTCGGCAAACACGCCACCTACAAAAATGCTCCCGCGCTGCTTAACGTGCCTGGAGGAAATCCCGCTCTGAACCTGATTTCATCCACTATAAGTTTATTCTTTATTCTTACACCTCTGCCCTTCACTTAGCTAAGCAAACCTACTTCTCTTCTCTTACATCTACTCACTCATCAAACCCTAAACGACTCAGTTTTCAACTCTCTCCTCTACCCACCTGCACCATCCCCTTCATCTGCATTTAGTGCTCAAGACCTGGCTGACTACTTTTTTTAAAAAAACACCATCAAAGCAGCATCCCAACACAAGCCTGCAATTTCCCAACTTCGCTCCCAGTCACCCCCTCTGCCACTCTCTGCACCCTCCCCCCAACCACTGAGAGTGAAGTGGGTTCCTTATTGTGTTCCTCACACCTCACTACCTGCCCACTTGACCCTATTCCTTCACATCTAATACCTTCTCTATCTTCCACACTCACTCCAGCTCTTACTTACATTTTCAACCTATCCCTTTCTACCGGTTCATTCCCATCTTCCTTTAAACATGCAAAGTTCACCCCCATTCTCAAAAACCCCTCCCTCGACCCAAACTCTCCTGCAAACTAATGTCCCATATTACTGCTTCCACTAGCTTCAAAAGTCCTTGAAAAACTAGTTTTCGATCGCCTAACCTACTTCCTGTCCTCCAACTCATTGCTTGACCCCTGCATTCTTGCTTCTGTCACCAACAATCAACTGAGACTGCCCTCACCAAGGTTACTAACGAACTCCTTTCTGCTAAAAATAACGGCTACTACTCTATACTCATCTTACTTGACCTCTCTGCTGCCTTTGATACTGTTGACCATCCCCTCCTCCTAAAGATTCTCAGTTCTCTTGGGCTCTGTGACACTGCCCTCTCCTGGATTAACTCTTATCTCTCTAACATATCCGTCTCTGTCTCTTTTGCTGGTGACTCCTCCTCTCCATTGCCTCTGTCTGTTGGAGTACCTCAAGGCTCTGTTCTGGGCCCTCTACTTTTCTCTATTTACACTTCTTCACTGGGTAAACTTATCAACAGCTATGGCTTCAACTATCACCTCTATGCTGATGATACCCAGATCTACCTATCCACCCCTGCATTCTCTCCTTCTGTCAATTCTCACATCAGGGACTGCTTATCTGGCATTTGCTCCTGGGTGGTCTCTCACCACCTAAAAATAAAAATGTCCAAGACCGAACTACTTCTAAACCCCCCTCTAATTCTACTCCAGTGTCTAATTTTTCTATCACTGTTGGTGGCACCACTATCTCCCCAAGTCCGCTGCCTTGGAGTCACACTTGATTCAAATCTGTCCTTAATTCCCCACATCCAATTGCTCTCATCATCCTGACGGAACCACCTACGCAATATCTCCAAAATTTCGGAGTGCTGAAACTACTAAACAGCTTATCCATTCTCTGGTAATTTCCTGACTTGACTACTGTAATAACCCACTAACTGGCCTCTCTCTCTCCCGCCTCTCCCCCCTTCAATCCATCATAAATGCTTTTGTCAGGCTAATCCACCTCTCCAGATGCTCTGTATCCGCTGCACCTCTCTTTGAGTCCCTTCACTGGCTCCCCATTCACAGCAAAGTTAAATTCAAAATTCTCACCCATACCTACAAAGCCCTCACCAATGCTGCCCCACCCTACCTGTCCTCCCTCATCAACAAATATACTCAAGCCTGCCTCATATGATCCAACAATGACCTGCTCTTTGCCTCCTCTACCATCACCTCCTCCCATGCTAGACTACAGGACTACTCCCTTGCGGCACTAACTCTCTGGAACGCACTTCCTAGAGCTGTCAGACTTTCCCCTAACCTGTCAGTGTCCTCCTTTAAATGCTCCCTAAAGACCTTTCTGTTCAGGGAAGCTTATCACCCAATTCACTAACTAATAAATTTCACTTTACCTACAGTTGCCCTCATCTAACTCCTCGCTAACATCATTCTCACCTTTGCAGTCCCCACCTCCTGTTTCCCATCCTCCAACCCATCTAGATTGTAAGTTCCCATGGGAGTAGGGCCCTCAATTCCCCCTGTATTTTTCTGAAAAATGTCTTATATTATATTGTTTCACAGTTGTACTTATATCTTCGTACCCATGGACTGCGCAGCAGAATCTGTTGACGCTTTATAAATAAAGAAGAAAAAGCAGAATTCTAACATAAGGAAGCGGCCCATTTTTGGTTTATACTTCAATGGAGCATAAAAGTGGAAAAAAAAAACTAACACCCTTATTCTCATGTATTTTCTATTAAGAAACAAAACATTAAAACGTATCAAAAAGGTCTCAAAAGCTGGAACGCAACCAATAAACTTTTTAAACTTGTAATATCAGGCGCTATTTAGTATGTTTGGGATATCCATTGAAAGTATAGGTTGCGCAGTGTTGGTTGCCTTAACTATTATCTGGTAAATCTGTTTTTCCATGGACTTGTAATATCACGCTGCGTGCTAATGTTAGCACGGTCCAGCGATACTGATCATTGGGTCCTGTGCCATCATAAGCATACCACTTGTAATCTAGCAAAATATGTTTTTATCATTTTATAAATCTTTTTATACATTCATTAAAAAAAATGTTGTCTGAAGACAAATGTAACATTGTACTAGCTTTTTATAGCTTATCTACATTTTATTATTGTTTTGTACATCTTTGTATACCTGTAAAAATTAATCCTATAAATACAAGCTTATCCAGTGACAATTTGAAAATAAATATGCAGTTTGAATGATAAAAAATTCCTTTATTTAATTCTTGTTTAAGTAATATTTTACATTTTTTTTTCCTAATTTAGATACATGGAAGCAATTGTGGAGAGCACTTTATCACTTTTATCAGTTAGTCAAGATTCAAGCTTGCCTTCACAGTCGTTTCTGAACCCAGTTTTTTACTTGGCACTTATTGATACCAAAGCTGTATGGTTTAAAAAATGGATGGTAAGACATTGTTTATATCATTATTAATTTATTTATTAAGGGTTCTGATCATGTATGATTTTCTTTGTGCCTTTCATTTTTCTCTTTGCCTGTTTTTTATTCTTTTTTTATCTGTCTTTCTACTCTGTTTGCTGTGCACTTTAAGGGACTAGCAATAAACATAATTTCTCCAACATAGGTGTGTCCGGTCCACGGCGTCATCCTTACTTGTGGGATATTCTCTTCCCCAACAGGAAATGGCAAAGAGCCCAGCAAAGCTGGTCACATGATCCCTCCTAGGCTCCGCCTACCCCAGTCATTCTCTTTGCCGTTGTACAGGCAACATCTCCACGGAGATGGCTTAGAGTTTTTTAGTGTTTAACTGTAGTTTTTATTATTCAATCAAGAGTTTGTTATTTTAAAATAGTGCTGGTATGTACTATTTACTCTGAAACAGAAAAGAGATGAAGATTTCTGTTTGTATGAGGAAAATGATTTTAGCAACCGTTACTAAAATCCATGGCTGTTCCACACAGGACTGTTGAGAGGAATTAACTTCAGTTGGGGGAACAGTGAGCAGTCTTTTGCTGCTTGAGGTATGACACATTCTAACAAGACGATGTAATGCTGGAAGCTGTCATTTTCCCTATGGGATCCGGTAAGCCATGTTTATTCAGAAAGTAAATAAGGGCTTCACAAGGGCTTATTAAGACTGTAGACTTTTTCTGGGCTAAATCGATTCATATATTACACATATTTAGCCTTGAGGAATCATTTAATCTGGGTATTTTGATAAAATAATATCGGCAGGCACTGTTTTAGACACCTTATTCTTTAGGGGCTTTCCCTAATCATAGGCAGAGCCTCATTTTCGCGCCGGTATTGCGCACTTGTTTTTGAGAGGCATGACATGCAGTCGCATGTGTGAGGAGCTCTGATACATAGAAAAGACTTTTTGAAGGCGTCATTTGGTATCGTATTCCCCTTTGGGCTTGGTTGGGTCTCAGCAAAGCAGATACCAGGGACTGTAAAGGGGTTAAAGTTAAAAACGGTTATTTTAAGGGTTAAAGCTTCCAAATTTGGTGTGCAATACTTTTAAGGCTTTAAAACACTGTGGTGAAATTTTGGTGAATTTTGAACAATTCCTTCATACTTTTTCGCAATTGCAGTAATAAAGTGTGTTCAGTTTAAAATTTAAAGTGACAGTAACGGTTTTATTTTAAAACGTTTTTTGTACTTTGTTATCAAGTTTATGCCTGTTTAACATGTCTGAACTACCAGATAGACTGTGTTCTGAATGTGGGGAAGCCAGGGTTCCTTCTCATTTAAATAAATGTGATTTATGTGACACTGAAAATGATGCCCAAGATGATTCCTCAAGTGAGGGGAGTAAGCATGGTACTGCATCATTCCCTCCTTCGTCTACACGAGTCTTGCCCACTCAGGAGGCCCCTAGTACATCTAGCGCGCCAATACTCCTTACTATGCAACAATTAACGGCTGTAATGGATAATTCTATCAAAAACATTTTAGCCAAAATGCCCACTTATCAGCGTAAGCGCGACTGCTCTGTTTTAGATACTGAAGAGCATGAGGACGCTGATGATAATGGTTCTGAAATGCCCCTACACCAGTCTGAGGGGGCCAGGGAGGTTTTGTCTGAGGGAGAAATTTCAGATTCAGGGAAAATTTCTCAACAAGCTGAACCCGATGTGATTACATTTAAATTTAAGTTGGAACATCTCCGCGCTCTGCTTAAGGAGGTATTATCCACTCTGGATGATTGTGAGAATTTGATCATCCCAGAGAAACTATGTAAAATGGACAAGTTCCTAGAGGTCCCGGGGCTCCCAGAAGCTTTTCCTATACCCAAGCGGGTGGCGGACATTGTAAATAAAGAATGGGAAAGGCCCGGTATACCTTTCGTCCCTCCCCCCATATTTAAAAAATTGTTTCCTATGGTCGACCCCAGAAAGGACTTATGGCAGACAGTCCCCAAGGTCGAGGGAGCGGTTTCTACTTTAAACAAACGCACCACTATACCCATAGAAGATAGTTGTGCTTTCAAAGATCCTATGGATAAAAAATTAGAAGGTTTGCTTAAAAAGATGTTTGTTCAGCAAGGTTACCTTCTACAACCAATTTCATGCATTGTCCCTGTCACTACAGCCGCGTGTTTCTGGTTCGATGAACTAGTTAAGGCGATCGATAGTGATTCTCCTCCTTATGAGGAGATTATGGACAGAATCCGTGCTCTCAAATTGGCTAATTCTTTCACCCTAGACGCCACTTTGCAATTGGCTAGGTTAGCGGCGAAAAATTCTGGGTTTGCTATTGTGGCGCGCAGAGCGCTTTGGTTGAAATCTTGGTCAGCGGATGCGTCTTCCAAGAACAAACTACTTAACATTCCTTTCAAGGGGAAAACGCTGTTTGGCCCTGACTTGAAAGAGATTATCTCTGATATCACTGGGGGTAAGGGCCACGCCCTTCCTCAGGATAGGTCTTTCAAGGCCAAAAATAAACCTAATTTTCGTCCCTTTCGTAGAAACGGACCAGCCCCAAGTGCTACGTCCTCTAAACAAGAGGGTAATACTTCTCAAGCCAAGCCAGCCTGGAGACCAATGCAAGGCTGGAACAAGGGAAAGCAGGCTAAGAAACCTGCCACTGCTACCAAGACAGCATGAAATGTTGGCCCCCGATCCGGGACCGGATCTGGTGGGGGGCAGACTCTCTCTCTTCGCTCAGGCTTGGGCAAGAGATGTTCTGGATCCTTGGGCACTAGAAATAGTCTCCCAAGGTTATCTTCTGGAATTCAAGGGACTTCCCCCAAGGGGGAGGTTCCACAGGTCTCAATTGTCTTCAGACCACATAAAAAGACAGGCATTCTTACATTGTGTAGAAGACCTGCTAAAAATGGGAGTAATTCATCCTGTTCCATTAGGAGAACAAGGGATGGGGTTCTACTCCAATCTGTTCATAGTTCCCAAAAAAGAGGGAACGTTCAGACCAATCTTAGATCTCAAGATCTTAAACAAGTTTCTCAAGGTTCCATCGTTCAAGATGGAAACCATTCGAACAATTCTTCCTTCCATCCAGGAAGGTCAATTCATGACCACGGTGGATTTAAAGGATGCGTATCTACATATTCCTATCCACAAGGAACATCATCGGTTCCTAAGGTTCGCATTCCTGGACAAGCATTACCAGTTCGTGGCGCTTCCTTTCGGATTAGCCACTGCTCCAAGGATTTTCACAAAGGTACTAGGGTCCCTTCTAGCGGTGCTAAGACCAAGGGGCATTGCAGTAGTACCTTACTTGGACGACATTCTGATTCAAGCGTCGTCCCTTCCTCAAGCAAAGGCCCACACGGACATAGTCCTGGCCTTTCTCAGATCTCACGGATGGAAAGTGAACGTGGAAAAGAGTTCTCTATCTCCGTCGACAAGGGTTCCCTTCTTGGGAACAATAATAGACTCCTTAGAAATGAGGATTTTTCTGACAGAGGCCAGAAAATCAAAACTTCTAAACTCTTGTCGGACACTTCATTCCGTTCCTCTTCCTTCCATAGCGCAGTGCATGGAAGTAATAGGTTTGATGGTAGCGGCAATGGACATAGTTCCTTTTGCGCGCATTCATCTAAGACCATTACAACTGTGCATGCTCAGTCAGTGGAATGGGGACTATACAGACTTGTCTCCGAAGATACAAGTAAATCAGAGGACCAGAGACTCACTCCGCTGGTGGCTGTCCCTGGACAACCTGTCACAAGGGATGACCTTCCGCAGACCAGAGTGGGTTATTGTCACGTCCGACGCCAGTCTGATGGGCTGGGGCGCGGTCTGGGGATCCCTGAAAGCTCAGGGTCTTTGGTCTCGGGAAGAATCTCTTCTACCGATAAATATTCTGGAACTGAGAGCGATATTCAATGCTCTCAAGGCTTGGCCTCAGCTAGCGAAGGCCAAGTTCATACGGTTTCAATCAGACATTGCATCTGGGGGAGTGGGAACTCCATCCGGAAATCTTTGCCCAAATCACTCAACTGTGGGGCATTCCAGACATGGATCTGATGGCCTCTCGTCAGAACTTCAAGGTTCCTTGCTACGGGTCCAGATCCAGGGATCCCAAGGCGACTCTAGTAGATGCACTAGTAGCACCTTGGACCTTCAAACTAGCTTATGTATTCCCGCCGTTTCCTCTCATCCCCAGGCTGGTAGCCAGGATCCATCAGGAGAGGGCGTCGGTGATCTTGATAGCTCCTGCGTTGCCACGCAGGACTTGGTATGCAGATCTGGTGAATATGTCATCGGCTCCACCATGGAAGCTACCTTTGAGACGAGACCTTCTTGTTCAAGGTCCGTTCGTACATCCGAATCTGGTCTCACTCCAGCTGACTGCTTGGAGATTGAACGCTTGATTTTATCAAAACGAGGGTTCTCAGATTCTGTTATTGATACTCTTGTTCAGGCCAGAAAGCCTGTAACTAGAAAAATTTACCACAAAATATGGAAAAAATATATCTGTTGGTGTGAATCTAAAGGATTCCCCTGGGACAAGGTAAAGATTCCTAAGATTCTATCTTTTCTCCAAGAAGGATTGGAGAAAGGGTTATCTGCAAGTTCCTTGAAGGGACAGATTTCTGCCTTGTCTGTGTTACTTCACAAAAAGCTGGCAGCTGTGCCAGATGTTCAAGCCTTTGTTCAGGCTCTGGTTAGAATCAAGCCTGTTTACAAACCTTTGACTCCTCCTTGGAGTCTCAACTTAGTTCTTTCAGTTCTTCAGGGGGTTCCGTTTGAACCCTTACATTCCGTTGATATTATGTTATTATCTTGGAAAGTTTTGTTTTTGGTTGCAATTTCTTCTGCTAGAAGAGTTTCAGAATTATCTGCTCTGCAGTGTTCTCCTCCTTATCTGGTGTTCCATGCAGATAAGGTGGTTTTACGTACTAAACCTGGTTTTCTTCCGAAAGTTGTTTCTAACAAAAACATTAACCAGGAGATAGTCGTGCCTTCTTTGTGTCCAAAACCTGTTTCGAAGAAGGAGCGTTTGTTGCACAATTTGGATGTTGTTCGCGCTCTAAAATTCTATTTAGATGCTACAAAGGATTTTAGACAAACATCTTCCTTGTTTGTTGTTTATTCTGGTAAAAGGAGAGGTCAAAAAGCAACTTCTACCTCTCTCTCTTTTTGGATTAAAAGCATCATCAGATTGGCTTACGAGACTGCCGGACGGCAGCCTCCTGAAAGAATCACAGCTCATTCCACTAGGGCTGTGGCTTCCACATGGGCCTTCAAGAACGAGGCTTCTGTTGATCAGATATGTAGGGCAGCGACTTGGTCTTCACTGCACACTTTTACCAAATTTTACAAGTTTGATACTTTTGCTTCTTCTGAGGCTGTTTTTGGGAGAAAGGTTTTGCAAGCCGTGGTGCCTTCCATTTAGGTGACCTGATTTGCTCCCTCCCTTCATCCGTGTCCTAAAGCTTTGGTATTGGTTCCCACAAGTAAGGATGACGCCGTGGACCGGACACACCTATGTTGGAAAAAACAGAATTTATGTTTACCTGATAAATTACTTTCTCCAACGGTGTGTCCGGTCCACGGCCCGCCCTGGTTTTTTAATCAGGTCTGATAATTTATTTTCTTTAACTACAGTCACCACGGTATCATATGGTTTCTCCTATGCAAATATTCCTCCTTAACGTCGGTCGAATGACTGGGGTAGGCGGAGCCTAGGAGGGATCATGTGACCAGCTTTGCTGGGCTCTTTGCCATTTCCTGTTGGGGAAGAGAATATCCCACAAGTAAGGATGACGCCGTGGACCGGACACACCGTTGGAGAAAGTAATTTATCAGGTAAACATAAATTCTGTTTTGCTTTTCTTTCATACAGATGGTGAGAGTCCATGAGCCATTACTCCTGGTAATTACTCTTCTCCACCACTAGGAGGAGTCAAATATTCTCAAATGCCAAGAGCTCTATAAAACCTCTCCCACCTCACATATACCTCATTATTTACTTTTCCTCCGCTGGAGGTGGTTGAAGAATCAAATGCATATCTTCATTCTTCAGAGAAAGGGGTTTTCAGTTTTTATTTTTCCCTTAGAGTACAGTGCTTGTCAGAGGGATGTATATGGTGAATGGTTTGTGATTCTTTTTTCACCTCTTGGGAAATTTTTCATAAACCTTCCATATTTGATCGCAGGGACTTGTCTTTTGTCCCCCTTTATGGATCTAGAATATACTCCTATTCCTTAACCTCTGCTGATATGTTTCAGTACTAGTTTGGCTATATTTTGCCTATTTGCTGGTTGACAAGTGTCTGTTGGTAAGTATCGTTTATTAACATTTAGACACTCTAAAGCTACGTTATGGCCATGGGACAGAATCCATTACACTATTCACCTTATTTAGCTGTTTTGAGCGCGTTGGCTTTTTTGGCATGCTTAGTATAAATTTTGGGGTTGAGTACATAGGGTTAACGCTTGTCGAGTTAGCTCACGTCCCTTTAATCTAAATATAGTTCTTTCACACTTCAGCTGGTTTATGCATGTCAGGTTAGCAAACGTTTATGCTCGGCTTTGCGCACATTGGGTTTTGGCGCACTTTATTCTTTATAGCTGTTGTTTTTTTGTGTGCCCGTTAATTCATTCTGATGTCTCCTACTTTGTTTTGCAGTTAAGCTTAGCATTGCATCTGTAAGTGTAGTTAAAAAGCTACTTAGGAAGGGGGTAACTGATTTCCATTCCTCAAGAGCTTTTTAAGGGGGTTATAGTGTTTATTGCATTGCTTTGTCATATGCTATAATGGAGCAGTCTGATTCTGTCCCTAAATCTACCTGAGAAACTGAATCCCCTGAACACCTTTTTACCATTATTAGGTGAGCTTATTGTAAAAAAAGCTGAGGTGCTTTTTATGTGACTCATGTTTAGAATATTTAATGCAACCAGACCAACCTAGTGCTGTTTCTTTGGGCATTAATGCACCTTCTGTTTGTTCATTACAGGAAAATATTGATAATGTTTCACCTACTGTTAATTTTTTCCCAAAGCTGCAGTCTCTGAGGCTCTGACTGCTCTCCCGCCTTCAAACAAGCGTTAGTACAGATTGTATCTTCTACAAGGGAAACTGCTTTGTCTTCAGAATATTAATGTCAAAAAAATGTCTTTGACAGTCAGAAGAGCCTTATGGCTTAAATCTGAAAGCTCTTAACAAGTTTGTAAGGATTCTATCTTTACATCTATTCAGACTTTTCTGCCTTTTGTTCAAAAAGGTCAGTTTATGTCCACAATAAATTTAAAGGATGCTTACCTTCATGTTCCAATTCACAGGGAACATTACCAGTTTCTGAAGTTTGCCTTTCTGGACAAGCATTTTCCGCTTGTTGCTCTACCATTTAGTCTGGCTAAAGCTCTTGGAATTTTCACAAAGGTTCTGGGTTCCTTTTGTTTGTGATCAGAACTTAGGGTATTGCAGTGTTTCCATACCTGGACGACATCTTTGTTCAAGCTCCGTCTGTTCTCTTAGCAGAATCTCACACCAACCGACTCTTATTATTTCTTTAACAACATGGTTGGAGGATCAATTTTTCAAAATGTTATTCAATTCCTCAAACAAAGGTAAGTTTTTGAATTTCAAATAGATTAATTCTCCTGAACAGAGCAAAGAATGTTAAAATTGGTGTCAGCTTGTCTGAACCTTCAGTCTCTCTCTTTACTCTTTGTTGCGCTTTGTATGGAAGTTCTAGGTCTTATGATTGCAGCTTCAGATGCAATTTTATTTGCTCGTTTTCATGAGACGTCTTAAACTTGTAATGCTTTGTCAATGATGCAGAGACTATATGCAGCTGTTTCATTTTTAGATCCAAATACAAGTCAATGTCTGACTTGGTGGCTGAATCATCAGTTTATTATTCAGAGGGCTTCTTTTGCTTATCCTACCTGGACTGTGGTCAAAACAAATGCAATTCTCTCAGGTTGGGGAGCTATTTGGGGGATCATTGAGAGCACAAGGAGTTTGGGATCTTCGGGAGGCTAGGTTACCTTTCAATGTTATAGAACTCTGTGGAATTTTCAGGGCTCTTCAAGCCTGGCTTCTTTTTGAAAAGAGAATCTCATCCCCATTTTCAGACAGACAATGTCACTGCAGTGATTTATGTCAATCATCAGGGATGAACTCGCAGTTGAGGGTGGTGTCTTGAATTCTCTCATGGGCAGAAACCAATTCTTGTCTAGTTTCTGCGATTCATATTCTAAGGGTAAAAAACTGGGAAGCGGACTTTCTCAGTCATCAATCTCTACATCCAGGGGAGTGATATTTTCACCAAGATGTGTTCAATCAGATTGTGGATATTTGGGGTCTCCCTGAGAACTGTTGACCTCTCATTAAAACAAACAAACTTCCCGGGTTCCTTGGTCATTTCAGCTTGCTTATCTGTTTCATTCTCTGGTTCTTCCACCCATAGTGATTTCCAAGATAAACCTAGATATATCTTCAGTAATCCTGATTTCCCCAGCTTGGCCTTGAAGGATTTGGTATACAGATCTAGTTCAAATGTTCAGCTGTCCTCCTTGGCCTCTGCCTCTGCGGTTAGACTTTCTGTCTAAAGGTCTTTTTTCCCATCTGGATCTCAAGTCTCTGAACTTGATGGCATGGAAATGTAATATTTTGTCCTTAGACATAGGGGTTCCTCTGATTCTGTGATTGAAACCTTAATTCAGGCTTGTTAGCCTGTAACTAGGAGAATCTATCACAAGGCCTTTATTTCTTGGTGTGTAGATTGTGGTTTTTCCTGGCATTCTTTCGGAATTCCTAGGATTTTGCAGTTCTTTCAGGATGGTCTGTATTAGGGCCTACCTGTCAGTCCTCTGAAGGGGTAGATTTCTGCTCTTTCAGTTTTGTTCCACAGGAAGGTTGCTAATCTTCCTAATATTCATGGTTTTGTTCAGTCTGTGGTCTATATTAAACCTGTAATCAAGCCAATTTCTCCTCCATTGAGTCCTAACTTTGGGTTACAGGGACACTGAACCCAAATATTTTCTTTCATGATTCAGATAGAGCATGGCATTTTAAGCAACTTTCTCATTTACTCCTATTATCAATTTTTCTTCGTTCTCTTGCTATCTGTATTTTAAAAGCAGGAATGTAAATCTTAGCAACCAGCCCATTTTAGGTTCAGCACCATGGATAGCACTTGCTTATTGGAGGCTTACATTTAACCACCAGTAAGCAAGCATAACCCAGGTTCTCAACCAAAAATGGGCTGGCTCCTATGCATCACAGTCCTGCTTTTTAACTAAAGATAGCAAGAGAACGAAGAAAAATTGATAACAGGAGTAAATGAGAAAGTTGTTTAAAATTGCACGCTCTATCTGAATCATGAAAGAAAAGAAAAAAATAAGGGTTTAGTGTCCCTTTAAGGGTTTTGCTGGCTTCCCCTTTTGTACCTATACATAAGGTGGATATTAAAATTCTTTCCTAGAAAGTGTTTTCTCTTTTGTCTATCTCTTCTGCTAGAATAATTTCTTAGTTATCTGTAGTTGCTTGCGATCCTCCTTATCTGATTTTTTTCATCAGGATAAGGCAGTTTTACAGACTTTTTTTTTTTTTTTTTAAATAATTTTTATTTGTGGTTCATTTAAAGGCATACAACATTGTATAAATAAATACTTATGTCACATGAGATAAAATATCAGTTTTACAAGGAATACCAACAAAAAAGATTAGATTATATAAAAAAAAAAAACACAATGTTGCTAGTAGATGTACCATGTGAACAGTATATAAACGGAATGCCTGTCATCTAGGAACCTTCCAAACGATACAGTAGGTCTCTCTTGGACCCTCTAACATATACAGAAATATTTGAGCAAAAGAAGGTGATTTCATACCTAGGAGACCACTTATGGATCTCAAATGATAAACCTCATTTTTATAATACTTTATATTATGTATAACAAGGAAACTTAAAACATTTTTCTTGTAACTCAATAGGCCACTATTGGGCCTAACTGAAATATTAACTCAAGGTAGGAGAGAAATAAATTGATAAACATGTTCAACTTATAGGTAATGTTAAAAGTTACAAAAAGGATTGCGGCATGGGCTAGAAAAGCCGCTTATTTAGTTCTCCTTAACAAGGGGACACATTATAGGTTGGGGGGGGGGGGGGGAGGTGAGCATACATATGTAGTAGGTTATATGAATTAGATAAGCAGGTGGTAGCCATACGGGGCGATATTACTTTATGTAGTAGTTCATAGGTATATGATGCCCTGAGGGAATTTTAGAAAGGTATGGATTACATTTGAGACCAATAGTTTGTCCAGCACAGTAGGGCTATATGTGCAATGTTCCCAGACTAGTGGCAATATAAAACTAGAGATATAAGGGTTAGAAGTGAGGTTTTGCTCCGCTATATGTGATGACTACTACCACCAATTTGGTTATGGTAAGATACATAGCTCCTACTCAAACAGAGGGAAAAATATTGTGCGGTCATATAGGAACATGGGAAACTGTAGCCTGGGGGCTTAAAATAAGCATGTTTCAACAACCTGTCTAGTTAGAGCGTAATAGCAACCTTATAGGTTACTTATTATTAGAATGATATTATATTTAGCACAAGGGATCCCTAAGTTCAATATTCATATATGTGGCAACGCTTATAGAGCTTGTTCAAAATGTAATGTATAGTAAGCCCAGAAATAATAGAAACAATGCAGGTCCAGCCTGCTCTAAAGAGAAAAAAAAAAAACGTTATTAGAGACTTTGAGATGGAACTATGTGCCCTAGTATGTCTGTCTTCACCGGCATATTGAGAGCTTGCTCACTTCGTCTTATATTATGGCAGCCTAACCCTCAATGGGATATTTGTAATGGGTTAGAACTTCTTCCAATAGTAGGCATGTCCATTTTGAGCAAGTTTTAGCAAAATATAGTAATCACTATGGTTTGTCACTAGAAGTGCAATGTAGGCCACCCACATGGTCTGATAAATCTAAGATGTGATAAATAAACATAATAAGTAAAAGTGGGCTATGTAAAAATGAGCATAAGTAAAAATGGGCTATGTAAAAAGAAGCATAAATAAAAAAGGGCTATGTAAACATAAGCATAAGTAAAAATGGGCTATGCAGCTATTTAGGTATTTTGAGAGTCATATATAGTGCCAGATAGATGCGAGCCATGTGGGCAAAGTTAAGGATTATGCATAAGAATAAAGAACCAAGCTCTATCCCAGGAGGGGTAGAATAAGCAGATGCCTTAAGCAAGTATACAATTGAACATGGGCAGGGTATTAAAATTAGCTCAACATGGCTATTTATGTGAACATAATCATATAGCAAGCAGGCCTTAAATTATATATACCTAGGTAGCCTGGGAACCGCAGGGATTTTTGTGTAGATTAGGTGCGTGAGAAGCATTTGAAACCATTTAGTAGTAGGTAAAAACTGTTAAATATCTAGGCAACTAAGTCTAGGTAAGGTGGGAGTAAACGGCATATAATGTCTTGCCAAACTTTTAGTTTATAACATATTTAAGTGTAAATAAGTTACCAAAAAGAAACTATAAACAATGTGGAGCTGCAATCTTCAAGTATCATACTGGCTGCAGACAGACGCTTGCACTTGTGTAGCCTTAAAAACCAATGTCCATACTCACTAGTACCCATAGTCATACGGGAGAGTAAAGGGAAGGTATGTTCTAGACCTAACTAAGCTAGAGCAATACACCCTCGTACATAAAGCTGTTGAAGCCATGCTGCTTCGGCCAATAGCAACACAGCAACACACACTGGCATGTATAGGAGGAATCTTTTAAGGAACCAATATATTGCTAAGTATTGTTGAGTGCACAGTAGTACACTACTGGTAAGAAATCTGGTTATGGGTGGAACCACAATTCTAAATTCTTAACCAGGCTATGAGTGCAAGCTACACAAAGCAACAAATCTGAAAGGAGTAGCTAGAACGATGTGAGTGCAGTATAGTCAAAATTGCTGCAACTTAGCTCATTTAACAAGGAAATATAGGCACAGTAACTGTCTGAGTAGTGTCACACGAGATCAGAAGCACATTTTTTATACCTGGGCTCACAGTCAACTTTACACTGTTATAAAACTTTTAACTAGGCTAGTACATAACTATATAAATGAAATGGCAAAGACAACACTACTATAAGGGGAATGACTGCCTCCCCCAATTGTGAAATTACTGGATCAACAACACACTTGTCGAGAAACAAAGATATGAACAAATATTAACCCTTGCAGTAACCTCATCGCAAAGGAGTGGGGTAGGAAAAGTCTAACTGATGGTATAGTAGTAGAGTTAACTTATGGACTGTGTGGATTGCGGTATAATGCCACATTTAACCCACTTGCGTTCAGGCAGACGTCCAGATTCCTAGCCCTCACCCTTCTTCCATGCCCGTGGGGCAAATGCAAATAACCTCTGGATGGTGGTGGGTTGGCTGAGAATCATCCTAAAACAGCCTGCTAGCCTGCGATTCTTTGGGAAGAGCAGGAGGGTTGATGATCCAAAAGGGGCAGAGAGCAGCATTACCTGCGGTCCACTTTGCACCCCACTGACGAGAGTAGTAGCCAAGGCATCTCTCAGCATACAATCACAAAGCCGTGTCTTTTCTTCTAGATGTAAAGCTTTCAAGGAAGGCCCCATCTGTATACTAGGACTCAGCACGTTTAGATGCTCTGGAACATTAGAGCTCGTGGTGGGCTCCATGCTGTCTCCTCTATGCCCCTGTTGTCTGTCGGATAAAGGCATGCCGGTCACAGTCGCCTGACGATGCAGCACCAAGCCAAAAGCAGTGCCCCTCAATGTGTCCACAGTTACATTTAGCGCAGGCTCGGATCTAGCTGATGTAGTCATGTCCCAATCAAGCGGTCTCTCATTAGGCTTCAGGCCTGGAGCGTTTACTGGTACCATCGGTAAAGTGCGCTGCACTTGGCAAGGTATGTCTGTACCCGCAGTGTTGTTCCACACCAGTATCGCGGTCTTCTCCAGCCTTGCAAAGTGATCACATAATAGGCTGCGTATTGCCTCTAAGAAGGTAAGGCTTAAAAGTTCCATTGCGGGCCTATGTTGTTTAGCCAGAGTCATTGCCGCCATTATGTGGGAACTCGCTACCTGCCAATGCCTTCCAGGCTCAAGGCCACCTAGCTGAGACCTTTAAATCTTTGGCCACCTTGTTTCCAATAGCTTGGGCTGGACTGAGCGGTCAATTGATTATTTATAAATAATAGATAGCCGGAGCTATGCAAACTTGCGACCGCTCAGTTTCTGTGCTGGCTCCGCCCCCCTTACAGACTATTTTGACTATGGTTGTTTCTTCATATAACATTAGCAGAGAGATGTTCCTTCTTTGTGTCCTAATCCCAAGAAAGCTTCACAGAGATCTTTACATGCTTTGAACATTGTAAGGGCATTGAAATATTACATTGATTCTACTAAGGACTTTAGACAAGCTTCTAGTTTGTTACTTTTTCTCATCCTAGGAAAGGTCTGAAAGTTGTTTTCTTTTTCTTTGGCCTCTTCGTTTAAACTTTTGATTCACAAGGCTTACTTGGAGGCAGCGGATTACTGCTCATTCTACTAAGTCAGTTGCCACTTCTTGGGGCTACAAGAATGAGGCTTCATTTGGCAGAATTGCAAGGTAGCCACTTGGTCTTCTTTGCATGCTTTTACAAAATTCTCCCATTTTGATGTGTTTGCTTCTTCTGAAGCACCTTTTGGTAGGAAAGTTCTTCAGGTAGCTGTCTCAGTTTGATTTTTTTGCCAATTTATTTTAAGTGCATTTAAAAAATAATAATAATAAAAAAAAAACACACATATATATATATATATATATATATATATATATATATATATATATATATGATCTGTTGTTTTTTAACCCTCTCGCAGTAGGGGGCAGCATCACACAAGCATTGGCTTGTGCAATGATAAATACGAGCTGCGTTTTGCTGCCCGCTAGCTGTGATGCCGGGCGACAGGGGCGGAGATGTCTGGCAAGCTTTTGATAAATGGACAGGTGTGGTACATTTAAAAGAGACACCAGGCTTTTTAACTTGTGTACTCTACTATTCTTTACTTTTTAATATGAGTTTTCAATAATTACATTGTTTTCTTTAACTTAAAGGGACATTTATCCCACACAATTTCATTTATTATTCAGATAGAGAATACAATTTACTTCTATTATCAAATTTGCTTTGTTCTCATGTTATTCTTTGTTGAAGGTATACCTAGGTAGGTAGCGTGCACATGCCTGAAGCACTACATGACTAAAAATAGTGATGCCATTTAGTGCTCCTGCTAATGTATACCATTGTTGCAAAATTGCTGCCATATAGTGCTGCAGACATGTGCACACTCTTGAGCTTACAATGCTGCTTTTCAACAAATGATAGCAAGAAAATGAAAAAAAATTGATAACAGAAGTAAATTGGAAAGATGTTCAAAATTGTATGTTCTATCTGAATCATAAAAGAAAGAATTTGGGTTTTATGTCCCTTTAAGCCTATTGAATTGCCCTGCTGTGGAACAAGAAAAGAGAAATCCCCTAAGGTTCCTAACATGAATATAGTTACAGAAGAGACATCTAAGTACTACATACAGATTACATGTATCAGAATATATATATTCCCTGATGAAGTGTGCTCTTCCCTGATGAAGTGCTCAGTGTGAGTAGGAAACGCGTCGGAAGCAGCCTTTTTTCTCCCTCTGTGTATGGGTAACTACCATGGATTGTGCTTGTAAATATTTTAAGAGATTAAATAAAAAATTTTACGGAAAATCTATATTTAGTGCAGCCTGCATTTCTAAACCTCCTCTGAATGATACTGTATATATCTATGCAATAATTACGATCCTGCAATTTGTTTACAGCTTCCAAACCTACAAATACACAAAATGTTAATATCAATATATTTCACACAAGACTATTAATGCATAATGATAGTTATACTCTGAAGCCAATGTTTGGTGATAAATTGCTTAAAGGACCAGTAAATACAGTAGTTTGCATAACCAAAAAATGCATGATAACAAGACAATGCAATAGCACTTAGGGGCCGAATTATCAAGCTCTGAAATGAACTTGATGCCCCTGTTTCCGCGCAAGCCTTCAGGCTCGCTGGAAACAGCAGTTATGAAGCAGCGGCCTTAAGACCGCTGTTCCTTAACTCGTCTGCCACCTCTGATGCTGCGGACATCAAACCGCCCGATCCTATACGATCGGGCTGATTGACACTTCCTGCTAGAGGCCAATTGGCCGCGAATCTGCAGGGGGCAGCATTGCACAAGCAGTTCAGCAGAACTGCTTGTGCAATGATAAATGCCGACAGGGTATGCTGTCGGCATTCATCGATGTCTGTCGGACATGATCCGCTGGAAGCGATGATAAATAAATTTTCTGACAAATTTCATAGTTATGTCTATTTCCACTCCTCCTGTATCATGTGACACCTTCAGCCAATCACAAATGCATATATGTATATTGTGTGAATTCTTGCACATGCTCAGTAGGAGCTGGTGACTCAAAAAGTGTAAATATAAAAAGTGTGTACATTTTGTTAATGGAAGTAAATTAGAAAGTTGTTTAAAATTGCATGCTCTATCTGAATCACTAATGTTTAATTTTGATTTGAGTGCCCCTTTAATGGTTTTGCTGTTCCTAATTGCTAGTGCAGTTATCCATGATTTATTACACAGTGCAATTGCATTAAACTATTTGCCACCCCTTAAATGATGGTGAAGTTGAATAGCTTTAAAGCAGAGAACTGCAATTCATGTAGCCATGATATGCAGTTTGCTAATCATATGCTTAAAACTCAAAATGTAGAAATATTGCATTAAACATAGGGAAATAAACATTGTTTTCTTTGCTCAATCTATTAGATGCAGGAGTCAAGTCGGGCGGGAACACATGGGAACGGATGCCTGCACTACTTTGCAGGAGGAACTAAGTAGACAGAGAACAGGAACACTTCAGTAAACACTGCTGCTGTTAGTGGAAGGAAAAGCACAGTCTGGTTAGAGGGATAGTGAGATCCTCTAGTGATGGGTAGTAACACTTCCTACAATACACTAAATGCAAACCTGTCGGCGGGCCTGCTGTGTGATCACCCCCTAATGTCTGTAACACATGGTGAGTCTGTGTGGCTTGCTCTGGGGTTATTTAGCTCCTCTCAGCAGAAATGGGACTATTGCACCTTAAGTTATTGAGACTGTGACAGAGGAGGATTCTCAGGCCCAAAGGCAAATATTCAACACTTCATTGGATTTAATTTCATTAACCAAAGTGTATAGATTATATACATATACAAAATCCACGCCCCCTTTACGCCCGGTCACGCCCCTTTCACGGCCCTTCACGCCCAGTCACGCCCCCTTCACGTCCGGCCACGCCCCCTTCTGCCGCAGATCAGGTAGGGACTCAAAGGCCAGGTGTATTTGTCCTCGTGCTGTCTCTACTGTGCATGACAGCTTCGGACAAACACACTTGGCCTTTTATATAATAAAAGGCCTATTATATAAAAGGCCAAGTGTGTTTGTCCGAAGCTGTCATGTGCAGTAGAAACAGCACAAGGACAAACACACCTGGCCTTTGAGTCCCTACCTGATCTGCGGCAGAAGGGGGCGTGGCCGGACTTGAAGGGGGCATGGCTGGGCGCGAAGGGCCATTAAAGGGGCGTGGTCGAGCGTAAAGGAGGCGTGGCCGGGCACGGTCGCTCACGCAAGATAGAGGGGATAGAGAGAGAGGGAGAGAGAGCACAAAAGAGAGGGGGGGGGGGAGAGCACAAAAGAGAGGGGGGGAGAGAGCACAAAAGAGAGGGGGGGAGAGAGCACAAAAGAGGGGGGCAGAAAGCACAAAAGAGGGGGGGAGAAAGCACAAAAGAGAGGGGGGAGAGAGCACAAAAGAGAGGGGGAGAGAGCACAAAAGAGAGGGGGGAGAGAGCACAAAAGAGAGAGGGGGAGAGAGCACAAAAGAGATGGGGGGGAAGAGAGCACAAAAGAGAGGGGGGAGAGAGCACAAAAGATAGGGGTGGAGAGAGCACAAAAGATAGGGGGTGGAGAGAGAACAAAAGAGAGGGGGGGAGAGAGCACAAAAGAGAGGGGGGGAGAGAGCACAAAAGAGAGGGGGGAGAGAGCACAAAAGAGGGGGGGGGGGAGAGAGAGCACAAAAGTGAGGGGGGAGAGAGCACAAAAGAGAGGGGGGGAGAGAGCACAAAATAGAGGGTTCCAAATAAGAGGGGGAGAGCACAAAAGAGAGGGGGGGAGAGAGAGCGCAAAAGAGAGGGGGGGAAAGAGAGAGAGCGCAAAAGAGAGGGGGAGAGAGAGCAAAAGAGAGGGGGGAGAGAGAGAGCAAAAGAGAGGGGGGAGAGAGAGAGCAAAAGAGAGGGGGAGGGAAGAGAGCACAAGGGGTGGGACTGCTGTACTGCAAAAAATGGCCCATGTGAGCGGGCTTTAGGACTAGTGTATGTATGTATATGTATATATATATATATATATATATATATATATATATATATATATATATATATATATATAAACAATATTAATTGTGAGGGGGTGGAAGTCTTTGTGAATTCCCACGCTTTTCTTTCTTTGTAGGACTTGACCCCTGATTAGATGGTGTTTTAATATGTACTACATTTGATTGTTAATTAAACACAGCCACTATATACACACACAGACACACAAACAACCAAATAGTCCTATCTGGCATGCATGAAATTACCTATAGATTTCATGCTCCTCTAGGTATGTTCTTATTCATCATCTGAGCTGTGGAGTTAGTCAGTGAATAAGCATTTTACCCCTTGGGGGTTTAGATGTTCACATACCTACATTAACTATTAGATTTTTAAAATTAATTTGCACAGCTTTTATTTTTTAACATGAAAATGTTTTTGCACATGGTAAATACACCTCTTAGCTTTTAAGAACCAAATAAAGTATCACAAATAAAAAATGCAGTAAAATACAGTATTTCTTTTGCAGCAGTGATGATTGGTTAAGTTCCAAATAATTGTTTTTAAAATATTTATTTTGCAAACAGATTATTATAGCCCCAGGAATTTTAAAGTTTAATTTGAGATGTGCAAAATCAACAGTTATACGAACATTATTAAATGTGTTTATTTTATACTACTGAATAATAAGCAATATTATGAAGGCTGATAATTTAGAACTCAACCCCAAAATCCCTTGAAAATGTAAAACCACAGAAAGTGTTTTTTTTAATGTTACATGCCCGTACATTTTATAATTTTGTTTAAAATTGAATAACTCTTGTTTCTCTAGTTAGATATAAGAATCCCTCTGTGCTTCCTGTATGTCTGTCTAAGAAGTTGGCAGCAAAAGGAGATTAAAAGGACAGTCTAGTTAAAATTAAAATTTCATGATTCAGATAGGGCAAGCAATTTTGAACAACTTTCCATTTCACTTTTAACATAAATTTGCTTTGTTGTCTTGGTATTTATAGTTGAAAGCTAAACCTAGGTAGGCTCATATGATAATTTCTAAGCCCTTGAAGGCCGCCTCTTATCTCAATGAATTTGACAGTATTTAATAGCTAGAGGGCGCTAGTTCATGTGTGCCATATAGATAACATTGTGCTCACGCAGTGAAGTTACTTATTAGAGAGCACTTATTGGCTAAAATGCAAGTCTGTCAAAAGAACTGAAATAAGGGGGAAGTCTGCAGATGCTTAGATACCAGGTAATCACAGAGGTAAACAGTATATTAAAATAATTGTGTTGGTTATGCAAAACTGGGAATGAGTAATAAAAGGATTATCTATATTTTTAAACAATAAAAATTATGTAGTAGACTGTCCCTTTTACTTCTTGAGTGAGACTGCTGCAAGACTGTATACTTTCTTTATATTTTAAAGAGATTGTCTCCTGTGTATGCACATTATTTCTTCATTCGCTAGTAGCAGCATTCATTGCTAGTACAGGAGATTCAAAATATTACTATAGTTTACCTGTCAATAAATTGTCATCCAACTTTCTGTACATTAACAAATTCCCTATTAAGCTCTTGGAAGTCACTGATCAAACACTATTATATTAACACGGATTTATGGCACACAGAGTTTTTTTTTTTTAACGCTCATCAGCCTACTGCACTCAAACTCTCGAGATTGTGTGCTTAGGGGCGTTATTTTTTCCTGCTCTTCGGCTTTCAGGTCAGTGCGTGTTGGGTTGGCAGTTGTATGCCTCTAGTACGGACATGTCAGGTTTTTGCATGCTAATCTCCCTTTAAACAGCTTAGTTTTCACATGTGTTCTTCTATTCTGCTGAGCGCTATTCAGGCTTTGGTTGTGTCGTTTACTTGTCTCCTGCTTTATTTTTATTTAGACTTAGTGGGCCCTAGATCTGTAAATTGTATTAAACTTCTTTTGGAGGGGGTAAGTGTTCCATTCCTTAAGAGCTTTTTTCAGGGTATATAATTATTTATGCTGTTATAAATGCTATAATGGAGCCTTCTGATTCTGTCCCTTAATCTCCCTTAGCAGCTGGGTCCTCTGAACACTTTCGTACCAATGTTAAGTGTGTGTAGTGTAAAAAACGCTTAAGTATCTCCTCCAGCTTATTTATGTGAAACGTTTTTAAAAATGTTAATGCATTCTGACCAACCTAATGCTGCATCTGTGGGTATTACTGCTCCTTCTGTTTGTTCCTTACAGGGTAGCTCTACGGATTTTGCTCCAGGAAAGATTTTATTAAATCTACCGTTTCTAAAAAAAAAGGCAGGCAGCTCTTCCGTCTTCAAGTAAGCGTAAAAGGTCAGTTAATAGTGCTATGCCTTTCGGAGGCTAGGGATAATTGTCAGAAGGATAAGTTTTCTCTAGTGGTAAGGAGTCTTCTTCTGACGTTAAACGTGATTCATTCTCACCTAGATTACGAGTTTTGCGTTAAACTGGGTGCGAAACGAACGCAACAAAAGTTGCGTTATTTCACCCTCCATATCGCTGCCATTACGAGTTACTGAAAAGCCTCCTTGTGCGTGCGATATGGTTGCGATAAGCTCCATACCACACACAATACAAGGGCTGTTTTGACGTGCTTGTGGACGCTTTCCCTATAGACATCAAGGGGGAGAGAGTGTTAGAAAAAAACTAACACCTGCTATCGCGGAATGAAAATTTTCTGTCACGCAACCCCATTGATGTCTATGGGGAAAAAAAACACCCAAACATAAACCCCAAGTCTAAACACCCCTAATCTGCTGCCCCCGACATCGCAGACACTAAATAAAGTTATTAACCCCTAATCTGACGCTCCCGACATCGCCAACACTAATAAAAGCTATTAACCCCTAATCCGCCTCTCTCCGACATCGCCACCACTATAATAAAGCTAGTAACCCCTAATCCGCCGCTCCCTGACATCGCCAATGTCAAATTTTATAATCAGAAATGCGGTACAGCGATGGGGACCAAGTTTGCACCAAGCTATGCTAACTTGTATATGGGAAGGTGGGAATCCACATTCTGGGACTCCTGCCCAGCAAGTGCGGACTTGGTCCTCTATCGCAGATACATTGACGACATATTGATCTATGGAAAGGAAGTCTAGAAGATCTTAACCACACTTTGGATGTGATGAATAATAATATGATAAATTTGAAATTCACTTACCATTACTCATATCATCAGATTAACTTTTTGGATCTAAAAATTGATTCTCACGAAGGAGTAATTAATACCTCTACATTCTTAAAACCAGTGGACTACAGCAATTACACCCATCAAAAAAGCTGCCATCATAAAAATTGGATTAACAATATTTCTAAAGGACAACTCATGAGGGTTAAGAAAAAAACTGTTCCCAACCAGGGGAGTGGCGTCTACAATCCCAAATACTTTTGGATCATTTCAAAGAAAGAGGCTACAGTACAGATGTGGTTAACCATGCCATTGAATAAGTTGATAACTTAGACCGAAGCACTCTACTCAACTATAAAGCCAAGGATACGTCCGGCATTCAACAACACATAGATGTTCCATTCATCACAGAGTACAGCCAAGACAAACATAAGATTGAAAGAATTTTAAAAAGACACTGGAACATCCTTAAAGAAGACAATATCATAGGAGATAGACTGAGCAACAAACCGCACTTCATATATAAAAAAACTAAAAATCTTAAAACCATCTTGGCCCCTACTGTCATGAGAAAAACCCATCCCAACCATCGGAATACAAGGTAACACACTCAAAGGTTTCTTTCCATGCCATAAGTGTAAGGCATGCAAACATGGCCTAAAGAAGAATGTCTTTGAATCCTATACTACTAAAGAAAAGTTTAAAGTTAACCAAATGATCCACTGTAAAGACAAAGGAGTAATATATCTATTGGAATGTCCCTGTGGGCTCCAATATGTAGGTCAGACTAGCAGATTTCTTAAAGACCGCATCAGGGAACATCTCCTAAAAATAGAAGGAAATGCAGACGATGTACCTTTATATAAACATTTTAAAGAGATACACAAAGGAGATACCAAAACCCTAAAATTTATGGGGCTACAAAAATTACAGAAGGAGTGGAGAGGAGGTAACTCCTCCACACTGAATATAAATGGATTTTTCGAATTAGATAGTATCCATCCAAAATACCTGAATTCGGACTTCGAAATTGCACATTTATTGTAGTTCCCCACTAGAACCATCGAGTCTCCATTTAATATGTCTGAGCCCCCACTTGCTTTAGGGTAACTTGGTATGTTTCCCAGCCTTCTTTGTAATCTCTTAAGTTCAATCTATATAAGCTGATCAGTAAAATACACTCGGATACATTTCACATTCATATTCCCAGTAGCACAACTATAGTTCATCCATGCATGTACCACATATATACCACATATATCATATAGGTCACCAACATCGAAAGTGAATTAATGTCATCCTTAGTCTTCTACCTAATATATATATATATATATATATATATATATATATATATATATATATATATATATTTTTTTTTATCCAACCATTACGATCTCCATATAGCATTGTTGATGACCCAGATCTTTTTTCACCTTTATGTAATCCTTGGCATTTTTGTAAAATTCTTTACAAAACTCTGTATTTTCGATGGAATTAATTAATTATTTTACCTCTATACATTCTTCTCAATGTATATATACTTTTATATATATGTGTACATTCTTCTACATATATAAACTTTTATATATATATATATATATCACCTATATTACTTGTATATATATATAGACTGCTGCTTCATAACTGCTGTTTCTGGCGAGTCTGAAGACTCGCCAGAAACATGGGCCCACAAGCTCCATACAGAGCTTGATAAATGGGCCTCCTAGACTGGACTGGCTGTTTCTTTTGGGTTGAATTGAGACAAAGCAAGTATGTAGCTGAGGAAATCAAAGATTTTGTGTGACAAAATAATAAGCCCTTTTGATGATATGTATTAATTTATTTTAATGGGGTACAAATTTGAATACATTACTTTTCAACCATGTCAAATAAACAAGAATCCAAGTAGGGAATTGATGTAAACCAGGAAAGTTGTGGGCTGTACGGTGTTGCATACTTTTTAACTTTTTTTTTGAGTGCTGGTGTGCTGTATGAGAGTAGAATGGTTCATTTGTCTGTAGTTCTGTGTTATTGTAGTGGGGAATCATGTGGGTGCTTTAGATAAAACTGGTTTAAGCAGGAGTATGTGCAGCAGATATAATAGTCATGGCATGGATAGTGGCAACATGAGTGGATGATTCCTAGGACAAGTGGTTGCCTTTTCTTCATTTTATTGGTGCAGAAACACGTTTTCAAGTGACCTCCATGCGAAAAAGGTTTAAGAGTAATGCTTGTTTGTTTTATATATATATATATATTAAACAATCATTTTTAAATAAAAAAAAAGATTTTCATCACAGAGCAATATTTTTACACTGACTAAACCCATTACTGGATGTGTTGTGATTGGATGGAACCTACAAATAATGGTATGAATTACGGACATACAGCACCAAAATGGAGATTAAACCTAAAGAAATGTATTATCATGCCTAGGAAAGGACACTATTTAAGCACTGTAAAATAATTTTAAAATGTTTGTGTACAACTTTCCCCTATAGCCTATTAGCTTTTTAGGGCAATTGCTGCGTAATTAGTGGCCAAAATCATGATCCGCACACAAAAATAAAAGCAATTTTCAGCATTGTAATATTTTTAAAAAAAATAAAGCAATCTGTAATGCATTTTAAAAATGCCTTGTTTTAGATACAGCATAGACAAATTACTTTAATGTCATTTTAATGAGTAGAGTAGTATTCCTGAGCACAAATGAAATTGCCTATCAGACTACGATATCTTGCTTATTAAGCTTGTCTGAGGCTTTAAATTAAATTAGTTATGGTCCATTTATATGCAGAGCACGTTTTTCTGACAAACATTTCAAGTGTACTTAATATGGGAATGTTGTTTTAGGGTTGTCACCACTTCCTCAAATAAAATGTGCAGAAATGTGTTTAAATTGTGTGCAAACAATACCACCCCAAACATATCCAGTCAGTGACCGATTGCGAATACATACAGGCATGTATGCAAAGAAAATATAAAACAATAATGCTTCATGTGTATATTAATATAGTGAACATGTATGTATCTTCAAGTCATCAAGTGGAATTGGGGGATACAACTAAACCATATATAAATCAAATGTTCAAAAATCACAACTAAACTAGTACTCACAATCTTAAAGTCAAAACCTAATAATGCAACTATTTGTTCACTAGAGGGGGAAAGTAATATAATTCATAAGACCAATAAGGATCAAGCTGATCTATAGCTCTAAATCTCAGTGCCATGCAAATACTCACTGTAACAATAATCATCATGATCATAGTCAGCAGGGGGATAAGCTAGCAAACTGTGGGCTAAAAATAATCACAAACTTCTATTGACCTCTCCTGAATGTGGAACACTTCGGCACCAAATAGATCTCCTAATGTTCCGGTTCATGGTGTGACAGCACCCACTTAACAGTCCACATACTATCCTATCACAGGAGTGAGAAAGCTTCAAACATTAACAGAACTAATGTTAATAATGTAATCTTAATAAGTTTGATTAAGCATAAAACTGCTAAATTGTGCTACAGTGTTTGATCATAAAATATACATGTAAGAATAGTATAAAAAAAGTAATGATTTTTATGAATAACTGAAAATAATGACAAGTCAAGCTTTTCAAGACAAGCATGTTATTTCTTCTGGCATATCTTGACCTATACTTTATTGTCCTCTATGCTCTAATAAATCTACCATATTTTTATTATCATCTACTGTGTCTTATTTTTGTTTCTGTTTACAATCTAGCATTCTTACTACAGTAGAACTGTGGTGTTACGACTCCTAGAAAAGAAATATAAATCTCTGGTAAGACTTTATTTTACTTTTTTTTTTGTTTTCCAAAATTGTAATGTGATTTTATCAGGAAAATGTAATAAGCTATTTTCTTGTCTCATTAGTGATTCACAAATTAAAGAGACCCTGCTTCTAAGTGTAAACTCATAGAAACTTCCATGCTTTTTTTTTTTTTTTTACATTATAAAACATCACTTCCTCCTCAATTTTTCTTTCTTTTCCTTTTTTGTAAGACCAAGAACCATTTCTTTAGTCTGGTAAACTTTTGAGTTTCCATCTTAGTTTCAGTCAAATGCAAGTTTTCTGGACAGCTGAAGTAATTGTTTCTATGACTGAACTGACCTAAAATAAATTTCAAATAATTTTCATATTAAACAGCTAAACTTTCACTAGATGATAATTTAAACAATAGATTACACTTATATAGCATTCCCACTTTTTAGTCTCTACTTCAACTCAGTTTGCCTTTACTTAAAGGGACACTAAACTCCATTTTTTTCTTTCATGATTCAGATAGAGCATGCAATTTTAAGCAACTTTCTAATTTACTCTAATTATTAAATGTTCTTTGTTCTCTTGCTATCTTTATTTGAAAAAGAAGACATCTAAGCTAAGGAGCCAGCCAATTTTTGGTTGAGAACCCTGGACAGCACTTGTTTATTGGTGCTGTCCAATCAGCAAGGACAACCCAGTGTCAGGGTGCCAGGAATCAGACAGAGACGAGAAGTGCAAAAATAATCACATCTTTATTAATAGCAGAAAATAATAAAAAGTCCACAAAACAAATAATAAGCCAGGAGTCAAAACCAGAGCTGGTAGTCAGACGAGCCAAGTCAGGAGCCAAAGCGAATAGTCAGACGAGCCAAGTCAGGAGCCAAAGCGAGTAGTCAGACGAACCGGAATCAGGAACAAGGAGAACAGCAGAGTCAGGAACAAGCCAGGGATCAGGAACCAGGAGGGACGTCAGACAGCCAGGTAATAAACAGGAGCTCTCACAAACAGGTCTGAGACAACGCAAGGGCAAAGCATAATGAACAGAGGCCCTTTAAATAATAAGTGATGACATCACAATTCTGAGACTGCATCCTGTCTCACACTGATGATGAACACCAGTCTGGCCATAAAAGGAAGTGCAGGAAATGAGCAGCATCACTCAGAATGCACCAAGTCAGCAAGAGAGGTGAGTAAAATGGCTGCTAGCAGCACATGGCAAACAAAAGAGGGAAAAAACCCTGACAGTACCCTCTCCTCAACAACCCCTCCCCCACGGGAGGACAAAAGGCTTATTGGGGAAACGGGCATGGAAGGCACGGAGGAGGGTGGGAGCATGAACACCAGAGGAGGGTACCCATGAACGCTCCTCCAGTGAACCAAATACTGTATGCGGCCCCTGGACATTCGAGAGTCAATAATGCTGCTGACCGCATACTCCTCATGGTTGTCAACAAAGATAGGACGGGGACGAGGAAACAGTGATAAACTGATTACAAACCAATAGTTTCAAGAGGGAGACATGAAAAACATTGGAGATGCGCATTGCAGGAGGAAGGTCAAGAGCGTAGGGCACAGGATTGACCCGTCGGAGTATTTGAAAAGAACCAACATAACGGGGAGCCAGTTTATTGGAAGGCACACAAAGGTTCAAGTTGCGGGAGGACAGCCAAATTCTCTCACCAACCTGGTAGGAAGGCGCCTGCGATCAGCTTGGAACTTTTGGCGCTGCATAGAATGATGAAGGCAATCCTGAATCTGCAATAAGAACCAAAAAAGTGGAGCTCAAGTGAAAGTTACAAAAAAAGCACCTTTATTGGGGTCAAAACATGGAAAGCTTTTAAAAATATATAAAAAACAAACTACATGTAGAGAGGAACGGTCAGACGCGTTTCGGCTCACGCCTTCAACTGTGACCTATATACAATATAATGCTGAACATGTATATACCCTAGGGGCAAAGCTGATTGGTTAATCCATTAATTAAATGCAAGAAGATGGCAAAGGCACTCCCTCTAAATCCTTAACCCTTAGTGTGATGCACTGAGGGTAATTAACATGTTGATAGATGTTAAACATAAATTCTAAACCTGCTAGAAAAGAAAGGAAAAGAATATTATGAATATATATAAACATTACCAATAAACAACATAATTATAAAACAGACAAATGTTTTTTATCCCATAGCTTTGTAAGGAAAAGATTCCCCATTTCAATACTGTTGTTGTACTATATATGGAAGGTAGGGGGGGGGGGCGTTTTTTTTTCCAGGGAGGGCAAGCTATGTCTCTATACTTTGATGGAATAACAATGGGAAAAAGAAAACAACAACCAAAAATTGGACTAAGCCTTGTCCCATAATCCATAAAAATTTCGGACTTTTTAAAGCAGCCCCCCCTTTATTATTTCCCCCCTCCCCCTCTCCTCCCGCAACAACCAATAGAGAATCTCCAAACATAATTAAAATGGAAGATAAGCATGTATTGTCTGTTATCCCTAAACTGGCATACAATGGGTGCGTTCTCTATGTCACAGTTACATAACTTGATATGATATTATATAAATACAGAAACCTTAGAGGGAGAACAGGAAGCAATTGGCAAATAGATTAGACTGATTATGGGACTATCAATTCAATGATGTTAATACTGAGGCATGGTACTCTAAGTCCACACATTGATGATGTCTGAATCAATGTTAAAACCTAATGGTACCCTTGTTCTCAACACAAAAATCCAAAAGGCTTCCCTCTTGGAAAGGATAACATCCAAATTGCCTCCTCTCTGAGGACGGCAAATTTGCTCAATGACAAGCCACTTGAATGTCTCCACCTTACAGTCGTGTTTTTCAATAAAATGTTCTGCTACACATGGAATAATGTTGGAAATATCATTAAGGTGTTCCCTGATCCTCACACGGGCTTCTCTGGAGGTCATACCTACATATTGTATGTTACAAGATTGACAGGGGACCAAGTAGACGACATATTTATTTCTACAATTTGAAAAACTGTCCAGATTATATATTCTTTGAGTAACACAAGATTGAAACCACTTAGTAACCATAGCATGTCCGCAAGCCTTACAATTGGTTTTACCACATTTAAAGTGACCTTTGGTCATCAACCAGTTGTCTTTTTGGACCTAGTTTCGGATCATGCTTGGTGATAAGCGGTTTCCTAAAGTTTGATTACGTTGTGAGACGAAACGAAAACCCCTTTTAACTATGGGATTCAAAATCTCGTCTCCCAAAAGTATAGGTAAGTTTTGTTTTACAATTTTGATAACAGAATCTTATTGTCTACTGAACTTTGTACTAAAGATTATTTTATCCTCTTTGGTCATATCTTTATTAAGCCCTGGTTTATCTTTCAAAAGAGTTGATCTGTCCAAGTCCTGTACCTGTGATATTGCTTTTTCAATTGTAGACATATTATATCCTCGTTCAACAAACATTTGTTTGAGCAGGGCACCCTCTGAAGAGAAAGTGTTCTGACTAGAACAATTTCGTTTTAGTCTAATGAATTCCCCCTTTATCATACCAAAACCTGTACTCTTGGGATGCAAACTTTTTGCATGCAAAAGAGAATTAGATTTAATGGGTTTGGAATAGAGTTAAGTAACGATGGTATTATTGCTTGAAACACCTATCAATGTAAGATCAAGATAGGGTATTTTAAAAGGATCACAAACATGTGTGAAACTCAAACCACAACTATTTACATTGAGAGATGCAACAAACTCATCTGCTTCCTGAGCTGTACCTATCCAGATAAAGAGCAAATCGTCGTTATAACACCTGTAAAATGTAATGTTTTGACGAAAAGAGTTTTCTTGTCCATAAACGTGGAACAGCTCCCACCAACCCATATAAAGGTTGGCGTAGGAGGGGGGCAAATCCTGAATCTGCACCCACATGGAACGGAGTTGCCGGAGATGCTCCTCCAAAGCCGGAATACCCTGAGACATGAATGAATCGGGCAACAAGGATGGTTGAAACCCATAATTCGCCATGAACGGGGATAGCTTGGAGGAAGCATTAATAGCACTATTACGAGCAAACTCTGCCCAAAGTAACAGTTCAGACCAATTATTGTGGTGATTTGAGACATAACAACAGAGTAACTGTTCCATAGCTTGATTAGACCGTTCTGCAGCCCCATTGGATTGAGGGTGATATGCCGAGGAGAAGGAAAGCTCGATCCCCATTTGAGCACAAAAGGAACGCCAAAATCTGGAGACAAACTGGCTACCCTGGTCCGACACTATCTCCTTGGGTAACCCATGTAAACGGAAGATCTCACGGGCAAACATTGAAGCAAGCTCCTGAGCGGTAGGCAACTTCTTCAAGGGAATGCAATGTGACATTTTAGAAAAACGGTCAACCACCATAAGGATAACAGTATTGCCATTGGAAATGGGGAGCTCGACAATGAAGTCCATGGAAAGATGTGTCCAAGGACGCTCACCATTAGCAATAGGTTTAAGAAGACCCATAGGAAGACGTTGAGGAGTCTTATTCTGTGCACAAACTGAGCAGGAGGCAAAATACGCAGCAACATCAGAACAAAGACCTGGCCACCAGAATTGTCGAGTGACAGACCAAATCATTTGGTTCTTGCCTGGGTGATCTGCGGCTTTAGGATAGTGGTAAGTGTGCAAAAGTTTAGTTCGAAGATTCTCAGGAACAAAACACTTACCACTAGGTTTCTCAGGAGGTGCATTGGTTTGTGCAGCCAGGATCTCAAATTAGTACGTATGGTAGCCAAAATATGGTCAGGAGGTATAACTGGAGTAGGTACAGACTCCTCCTTGGACAGAGGCGAAAAGTGTCGAGAGAGGGCATCTTACTACCAGGCAGGTAGGAAACCACATAATTAAACCGAGACAAAAAATAACGCCCATCTGGCCTGTCGGGGCGACAAACGTTTTGCTTCAGATAGATAAGTTAGATTCTTGTGGTCAGTAAGAATGAGTACAGGCATGCTAGTACCCTCGAGAAGATGCCTCCATTCCTTGAGTGCCAAAATTATGGCCAGTAATTCCCTGTCGCCAATTTCATAATTGCACTCCACTGGAGACAATTTCTTAGAAAAGATACCTCACGGATGCAAGGAACCGTCAGGCGTAGGACGTTGAGACAAGAGGGCACCTACTCCAGTCTCAGACCTCAAGAACGAAAGGCAGGACAGGGTTAGGATGAGTCAGAACTGGAGCGGCAGCAAAGGCAGTTTTAAGACTATCAAAGGCCTTAATGGCAGTAGGTGACCAATGGAGTGGATCATTCTCTTTACGGGTCATGTCTGTGATAGGTTTGACCAAGGAAGAAAAGTTTTTAATAAACCTTCTATAGTAATTGGCGAACCCCAAAAAACGTTGAATAGACCGAAGACCAATTGGGCGAGGCCACTGCAGAACTGCAGATAACTTGTCAGGATCCATGGGGAACCCTGCAACGGAGATAACATAACCTAGGAAGGTTACTTGAGTCTGATGAAACTCACATTTCTCGAGTTTACAAAACAGGCCATTCTCACGTAGTTTCTGAAGAACCCGTGTAACATCAGAACGATGAGCCTCAAGTGTGGGTGAGTGTATGAGGATGTCGTCTAAGTACACCACAACACACTGTTGCAACATATCTCGTAGGACATCATTAATAAATTCCTGGAATACAGCAGGAGCAATACATAGGCCAAAGGGCATTACAAGATACTCATAATGCCCGCTCCTGGTGTTAAATGCTGTTTTCCATCCGTGACCCTCCTTGATCCTAACGAGATTGTACGCTCCTCTCAAATCAAGTTTAGTAAAGGCCGTAGCTCCCTTGAGGCGGTCAAAGAGTTCCGTTAGCGCAATAGGGTAAGCTTTCTTAATGGTAAGACAATTAGAACCCCTATAATCGATGTATGGTCTTAACTCGCCACCCTTTTTCTTCACATAGATGAAGCCAGCCCCTGCAGGAGAGCAGGATTTGCGGATGATCCCCCGCGACAGAGCATCGGCAACATACTCCTCCATAGCACAATTCTCCGCGACAAACAGAGGGTAAACCCGGCTTCGAGGAGGAATGGCTCTGGGTTGCAGGTCTATGGCACAATCGTAAGACCGGTGAGGAGGCAACGTACCGGCACGCACCTTGTCAAAAACGTCTAGGAACTCCCGGTACTCCTCTGGCAATTGAGATACTGAAGAAGTGCACAAGACTTTAACTGGTTTCCGAAGACAAGTGGAAATACATTTTGGAGACCACAACAAAATTTCGGACCTGTGCCAGACGTGACTGGGATTGTGCTTTTGGAGCCAGAGATAACCCAGAACAACCAGACAATGCAGAGAGTTTATCACCTGGAACTGGAGGGTTTCAAAATGGAGAGCCCCAACAGCCATGGATAACGGAGCAGTTTTGTGAGTAACGAGTGCTGGCTGAAGGGGCCTGCCATCAATGGCCTCAATAGCAAGTGGAGCAGACCGAGGAAAAACAGGAATAGAGTGCTTAGATACAAAAGCACTGTCAATGAAATAGCCCGCAGCACCGGAGTCAACAAGAGCCTGGGTGACTATGGAGGAGTCCACCCAGGAAAGGACAACCATGACCAAAGGTTTCTCCTTTAGCGGTTCTGGGGACGAGGATAAACCACCCAAGGTCTGCCCCCCAGACAGGACCTTAGGTGTGAGCGTTTCCCGGCCTTGTAGGACAAGACTTCAAAAAGTGGCCCTGTAACCCACAATAGAGGGAGAGCCTCTCCCTCCTCCCAAATGCCCTCTCCGCCACAGAGAGACACGTGAATCCCAACTGCATCGGCTCAGCAGTACCTGGTGACCAGGGACCAGGAGGCATGGGAGGAGAGGGAGTCATGGGTGGGAACGAACACGTAGGAGACAATTTAACAGGAGGCTTCCGCAAGCGCTCCTTGAAAGAGGGCCTCTCTCTGAGTCTGATGTCAATTAGGATAAAAAAAAGACACCAATGCCTCGAGATCCTCTGGTAAATCTCTGGCAGCAACTTCGTCTTTAATCGCATCAGAGAGCCCATGAAAGAAGGCGGCAACAAGGGCTTCATTGTTCCAACCTACCTCCGCGGCAAGCGTACGAAACTCAATGGCATACTGAGCAACAGATCTTGTACCTTGCTGAATGGACATGAGTCGTTTAGCAGCAGAGGAGGAGCAAGCCGGAACATCAAATACCCTTTGAAAGGAGGCCACAAATTCAGGGTAATTTGAAATCACAGGTTTATTAGTCTCCCACAAGGGATGAGCCCAGGCAAGAGCTTTTTCAGAGAGTAACGAGATGAGAAATCCCACCTTAGCTCTGTCAGAGGGAAACGCCTGAGGTAACATCTCAAAGTAAATGCCCACCTGGTTCAAAAACCCTCTGCACTGATTAGGATCGCCTCCATATCGCTGAGGTAGAGGTGCAGGACCGGACATGCACCTGGTAGGACTAGGTGCAGCAGCGAAAACAGGATCAGCCATAACTTGCGGGACACTTTGGTCCAAATGTGCAGTGCGAGTCAGCAGGGTTTGCAGGGCTAGTGCAAATTGATCCAAGCGGTGATCCTGTTCATCCATCCTGGAAATTATGGCAGGTAAAGGTGGATTATTAGCGCCATCAGGATTAATGGCCCTTGCGTTATGTCAGGGTGCCAGGAATCAGACTGAGACGAGAAGTGCAAAAATAATCACACATTTATTAATAGCAGAAAATAATAAAAAGTCCTCAAAACAAATAATAAGCCAGGAATCAAAACCAGAGCTGGTAGTCAGACGAGCCGAGTCAGGAGCCAAAGAGAATAGTCAGACAAGCCGAGTCAGGAGCCAAAGCGAGTAGTCAGACGAGCAGGAATCAGGAACAAGGAGAACAGCAGAGTCAGGAACAAGCCAGGGATCAGGAACGAGGAGGGACGTCAGACAGCCAGGTAATAAACAGGAGCTCTCACAAACAGGTCTGAGACAACGCAAGGGCAAAACATAATGAACAGAGGCCCTTTAAATAATAAGTGATGACATCACAATTCTGAGACTGCATCCTGTCTCACACTGATGATGAACACCAGTTTGGCCATAAAAGGAAGTGCAGGAAATGAGCAGCATCACACAGAATGCACCAAGTCAGCAAGAGAGGTGAGTAAAATGGCTTCCAGCAGCACATGGCAAACAAAAGAGGGAAAAAAAACCTGACACCCAGGTTGTGAACCAAAAATGGGCCGCCTTCTAAACTTACATTCTTGCTTTTCAAATAAAGATAGCAAGAGAATGAAGATAAATTGATAATAGGAGTAAATTTGAAAGTTGCTTAAAATTGCATGCTCTATCTGAATCATGAAATAAAAAATTTGGGTTCAGTGTCCCTTTAATGCCCTAATAATAATAATATTTATAATAATGGTTTGAGTCCAGATATTAAACTTGGAAATACAAAATGACAGAGGAGGCTGGCCCTGATCCAAAGTGCTTATGATTAAATGCAATTTAATGTATGTGTAACTTCTGTCATACATTAAAAAATTTACTAATAATGTTATAAATACTGAGTACTTAGCTCACGTTAATAAACACACAAGGTTTAAATATGTCTAAAATCATTATGAAACATCTACTCAAATAAAATATTATTATTAAAATGATTTATTTATGATTGCATTGAAGTGCTTGTTTTTTTTTAAAAAAAGTTAATTGCTTGCAATTATATAAAAATGTTGATTGCATAGATATCTTGAATTAATATTAGTAATTAATTGAAAAACAATTCTGCTGTCAAACACATTAAGTAGTCATATTCAGTACTGAAGTAATAAGTAATCATTTTATTTTTGTTGTGGCCACATACCTTTTCATTCTTATGGCATGGAGAGTCCACGACTTCATTCCAATTACTAGTGAGATATTTAACTCCTGACCAGCAGGAGGAGGGAAAGAGCACCCCAGAGCTGTTAAGTGTCACTTTCCTTACCCATAATCCCCAGTCATTCTCTTTGCCTCTGTCAATGGAGTATGTGCAAAGATGGTTTTTGAAGATATGTAATCCTTTTATGGGTACTTTTTCCTGCAAGCTTGAATTGGGGTTATGCTGTGTCCATGTCAATCTCTTTAGTAAGAGTAATCGTGGCTATTAGCAGTTACAAAGTGGTGAGGTTGTCTTTGCTTTATTTCTAACATTATTGCTACCCCTTTTAGAAAGCCAGGGTTGGTTACTCTGTTCTTTCTTTTTCTTTAGGTCCCTGATAGAAAGTGGAGTATCTATCACACCTAAGAAGCTGTTCCTGCCCGGCATCTGGATCCACAGGTAAGTGCCTTTGCCTTCTTGGTATTGAAGGACAGCACTTAGGAGGTTAATTCCTCTAGTGGATCAACCTTTGGGACAGTTAACCTTATGGATGGGTTAACTTTTGTGCAGTTTTTGGCAGGCACTGGCATGTGAAGCGTTAAGGGGTTAATCTTATTTACCCTTATCAATTAGGAGAGACTGGCTGAAGGGTTTATGGTTTAGATATGCTTTATTTAATTGTTATATTATGAGACAAAATGTAATGCTCTTGTTCATCAGAGCATGTAAATTTAATCAGACTTTAATAAAATGAGATGCAGAGTGCTTAAATTTTATATTTGGTCGGTCAGAAATGCGCGCTTTTTCCATGAGGCAGTTTCTTTCTTGCTCCGATCATGTGACTCCGCTCTTCCGTTGTAGTTCTTGTACAAGTGGAGTCAGTTAGGCAGCATAGCGATCACGCTGTTTTACATATGTGTCGGCTAGTTGTCGGATCGACAGGATCTTATTAATTTATCAAGCGGATCTGAATCTAGAGATTCTCCTTTGCAGTTTTCTAGTGATCTCCGGTCCTGGTGCGGTAAGACTCCTCAGCTAAGCTGAGGTATAGAGGTGTGAGGAAAACTTTGTTAAAACATTTTTTTCCTTTTTGCTGCAAACAGTGATTTTTTTATATACCGTATTGGTGATATTAAAATTTTATATATTTTTTAATTTGGAAATACATCTATTTCCTTTGACAAATATTGTACCCCCTGTGCAATTCTGCGCCACTTGCCTGTCTAAGACCTTAAAATTTAAAGACAAAATTACTCCCTTAAAAACCATATGTCTCTCAAGACAATGCTGTTCAGGATATGCCTCAGCTTTCTCCTCAGACGTCCCAAGCTATGGTAATATCACATGCAGTGCCTTGCGGTTCCTCTCAACCTTCTGGGGGTGTTTATTTACTAGGAAATTTTGCTGCACAGATATCTTCTGCTGTGTCTGCAGCTTTATCTGCTTTCCCTACTTCGGGTAAGCGTAAGAGGAAATCTAAACATATTTCTGCTAGTAAGGTTTCTGACCCCTCTAAATCTGCTCTGGTCAGCCTTTCTCAAATGTATGATGAGGAGGATACTTCAGTAGCTTCTGAAGGTGAAATCTCAGACTCTGACATGATGGGGAAAAATTCTTCAGAATCTAAAGAAGTTAATTTCAGATTTAAGCTTGAACATCTCCGGTTGCTTCTGAAGAAGGTTCTAGCTACTTTGGACGACTCTGAACCTTCGGATGCGGTCAACCCTAAAAAGTCTACTAAACTTTAATAGAGTTTATGATTCTCCCTCATCTGTGGATGTTTTTCCTGTTCCAGACGAGATGTCTAAAATTATAGCTCAGAAATTAGAAATGCCAGGGGTTCCTTTTTTTTACCTTCCCCTGTTTTTAAAAATAAGTTTCCTGTTGTTGACTTTATTCGTGACTCATGGCGCACTGTGCCTAAAGTAGAAAGAGCTATCTCTACTCTAGCTAAAAGAACTACCATTCCTATAGAGGATAGTTGTTCCTTTAAGGATCCCATGGATAAGAAGCTAGAGACTTACTTAAAAAAGATGTACATTCATCAAGGATTACAGTGACAACCTGCGGCAAGTATTGCTATGGTTGCGGGAACAGCATCTTATTGGTGCGATGTCTTGTCTGATCTGATATCAGAAGAGACTACAATAGAGGCGATCCAAGATAGAATCAAAGCTCTTAAACTAGCCATTACCTTTATCTGCGATGCTAACATGCAGGTAATTAGACTGGGAGCTAAGATCACTAGCTTCACTGTTCTAGCTTGCAGAGCTCTGTGGTTAAAATCCTGGTCGGCTTTTGCCTTTACCTTATAAAGGTGAAACTTTATTTAGTCCTGGTCTTGTCGGAAATCATTTCTGAAATTACAGGTGGAAAGGGATCTTTCCTACCTCAGGACAAGAAGAATAGACCTAAGCGTCGCCAGAATTCAATTTTTTGCTCCTTTTATAACTTTAAAGGACCAAAGTCTTCCTCCTCTTCTTCCAAACCAGATCAATCCAAGACCTCTTGGAGATCCAGTTAGCCTTGGAATAAGGAGAAGCAAAACAAGAAGCCTTCCGCTGATTATAAATCAGCATGAAGGGTCCGCCCCGATCCAATTTTGAATCAAGTGGGGGGCAGGATTTCTCTTTTTCAGCAAGCTTGGATACGCAATGTCCCAGATCTGTGGGCTGTGGATATAGTATCCCAGGGTTAGAGAATAGGATTCAAGTCTTGCCCTCCAAGGGGCAGATTTCTCCTGTCAAGACTATCCACAATCCAAGTAAAGTGGGAGGCCTTCTTAAACTACGTAGAGGACCTATCCTTATTTGGAGTAATTGTTCCAGTTCCTGTAGAGGAACAGGGACAATGATTCTATTCAAATCTCTTTGTGGTTGCCAAAAAGGAGGAAACTTTCCGTCCCATTCTAGACCTAAAGTGCCTCAACAAATTCTTCAGGGTTCCGTCATTCAAGATGGAAACTATTCGTTCCATTCTTTCTTTGGTTCAGGAAGGTCATTTCATGTTGACCATAGACCTGAAAGACGCGTATCTACATGTTCCCATTCATTACCAGTTTCTAAGGTTTGCCTTTCTGAACAAGCATTTCCAATTTGTTTTTGGTCTTGCCACGGCTTCCAGAATATTTATTTTGGCAGTGGTCAGATCCCAGGGAATTGCAGTGGCGCCATACCTAGATGACATCTTGGCTCAGGCGTTATCTTTTCAACTAGCAAAATCTTATACAGAGTTGTTGTTATCTTTTCTACATTCCCAAGGATGGAAAGTGAATCTAAAAAGAGTTCCCTTGTTCCAGCTACAAGTGTGTGTTTCTTAAGGACAATCATAGAGATTCCCTGTTCATGAAGATTTTCCTGACTGATGTCAGAAAATCCAAACTTCTTGCTTTGTGCCTTTCTCTCCAGTCTGCTATTCGTCCATCAGTGGCTCAATGCATGGAGGTGGTTGGTCTGATGGTTGCTTCTATGGAAATCATTCCTTTTATTTTATTTATAAAATATTTTACCAGGAAGGATACATTGAGATGTCTCTCATTTTCAAGAATGTCCTGGGTCCACAAAACATTGCATTGATACAATAGGGTACAATAAAATACAAAAACAATATGGATACATAGCATATGCAAAATTTAACATAGAACAGGTAGGAAATATATAATCAACCATGACAGGTGCATTCTGTTTTGAGATATGCAAAGAGGGATCTCTTAAACGATTTTATGCTTGGGGAAGGTTTTAAAGTGTGCGGGAGGTCGTTCCATAATTGTGGTGCTCTGTAGGAAAAGGAGGATCGAGCTGCTTTCTTTTTGTATGGAGGCAGACTAAATAATGTGCTGGTACTGGATCGGAGGTTATGGGAGGTGGGAACAGCCGGGGAAAGCATTCTGCTTAGGTAGGGTGGGAGCTTCCCAGAAAAGCTCTTAAACACAAGGCTGCAAAGATGGAGGGTGCGTCTGGATTCCAGCGACAGCCAGTTTAGTTATTTTAGCATGTCACAATGGTGGATCCTGTAGTTACATTGTAGCACAAAGCGGCAGAACGAGTTATACAGTGTATTAAATTTATTAAGGTGAGTTTGCGGTGCAGGTGCATATACTACATCCCCATAATCCATGATCGGCATCAGCATTTGCTGTACAATCTTTTCCTTTACTGTAGGGCTGAGGCAGGATTTGTTTCTGTACAGGGCACCTAGTTTTGGATAGAGTTTAGATGCTATTATTTCTATGTGGAGGCCAAAAGAAAGATTGGGGTCTAACAACATACCCAAGTATTTGAAAGGGTTGACTGCGGTCAGTGTGCCATTTGATTTTGTTTTGAGGCGTAGATGGGAATTTTGTAGTTTGTGTAATTTAGGTCCCGTTCCAAAGATCACTGTGACAGTTTTGTCAGTGTTTAGGAAGAGTTTGTTTTTTGAGATCCACTTTTCTACCTCTGTGAACTGGTCTTGGAGCACTGCCTCAAGCTGCGGCAGATCGGATTTGTTTGTATAGATTACCGTGTTGTCTGCAAACATGTGTACAGTGGAGGATTTGCAGACATTTGGCAGATCATTTGTGTGTGAATAGTAGGGGGCCGAGAATGGAACCTTGGGGAACACCACACGTGACTGGGAGAGGGAGGGAGTCACTTTTAGAAATGGAGACATACTGTGATCGATCCGATACATATGATCGAAACCAGGTTAGCGGACGATCCCCAATACCTGAGTTTTTTAGTTTGAGCAGAAGTATGTCGTGGTCTACTGTGTCAAAGGCCTTTGCAAAATCAAGGAAAATTGCTCGTTAGGTCTCCTTGTTCCATGCCAGTTTGGATGTCATTGCAAACTTTTAGGAGGGCAGTTGTAGTGGAGTAATTTGGGAGAAAACCTGATTGAACAGGGGTCAGATAGTTAGATTGTTGGTAATACTCACAATGTTGCATATGGACGCATTTTTCTAAGATTTTTGACAATACTGGGAGCAATGGTATTGGGCAATAGTTAGTAACCAAGGTTAACTTACCACTTTTATGGATAGGCACTAATTAGGGTTATAACAGGTTTAGCAATTGCCGGCACAATGAGCTTCAACAGCATTGCTGGGATTTGATCAGGTCCAGACTGGTTTTTCATTTTTAGATTATTAAGGTGTTTCTTAATGACATTGATGGGTACAGGTCTAAAATTGAACTTCTCTATATTGGGTCTTTGCAGATTTAGTGCAAAGACCCACATTTGTAGTTTCAGGATGTGTGTCATTTAATAGTTTGTCAATCAGGGTGGTGGAGCATCTGACAAAATAATTGTTAATGGCATTTGCTACTTCTAAGGGAAGTTGCAGGGTTTGGTTATCCACTTTGACAGTGGAAGATTGGGAGTGGATTGGGGGAGTGTGTAAGCTATTTATGACTTTCCAAAACTTTCTAGGGTTTATATGTTATTGTTCAGATTTTTACAGAAATATTGGGCCTTGGCCAATTTTGTTTGTTTAGTGCATATATTTCGCCATTGTCTATATACACAGTGATTGTTCATAGAGCCAGTATGCTTGTACTTTGACCACAAAGAATCCCGAAACTGGTACATTTGAATGAGGTCAGCTGTGATCCAATTCATATGTGCTCCTTTTACTCTCATCTTACGCAACGGGCATGCAAATTCCAAACTTGTAGGAGTTCGGACTGAATGAATTCAACTGCAGAGTCTAAATCTAGAATTAAGTTTAATCTGTGCCAGGGGAGGTTCTTGATGTCATTTAGAAATGATTGAAGATTAAATTTTTTGAAGGACCTGGTGATTTTAACCTTGGGAGAGGATTTAGTAGCCTTTATTTTGCGCACGCAGTAAGCTAAGCAGTGGTCACTTAAACTGTTAGGGAGAACACCTGCCTCCTGGATTTTGCTCGATTCCATCTGAGACCTCTGCAACTATGCATGCTCAATAAATGGAACGGAGACCGTTAAGATTTCTCGCAGAGGATAGATCTGGATCCCCTAACAAGAGTCTCTCTAGTGGTGGATTTTGCAGGAACATCTGTCTCGGGGCACTTGCTTCCTGAGACTTTCCTGGGTGATTCGAGTTGAGAGCAATCTTCAATGCCTTGACAGCTTGGCCTCAATTATCTTTTAGTCCGGTTTTTCAGATTCCAGTCGGACAATATCACCTCGGTGGCTTACATCAACCACCAGGGAGGAACTCGGAGTTCCTTAGCTATGAAGGAGGTGACTCGCATTCTGCAGTGGGCAGAAGCTCACGATTGTCTCCTATCTGCTATCCACATTCCAGGGGGGGACAACTGGGAGTCGAATTTTCTGAGCAGACAGACTTTTCATCCCGGAAAGTGTTCTCTCCATCCGGAAGTGCTCTCAAAGATAACGCTCAGGTGGGGGGTTCCGAAGTTGGGTCTGTTGTCATCTCGTCAAAAACGCCAAGCTCCCAAAGTACAGTTCAAGTTCAAGAGATCCTCAGACCGCTCTAATTGATGCTCTAGCGGTTCCTTGAACCTTCTCTCTGGCATACCTGTTTCCTCCATTTGCTCTCCTTCCACGAGTCATTGCTCGTATCAAACAGGAGAGAGCATCTTTAATTCTAATAGCTCCTGCATGGCCTCACAGGATCTGTTTCGCGGATCTGGCGAAGATGTCATCTCTTCCACCTTGAAGGTTACCTCCATCCAAATCTGGATTCTCTGAAGCTGACTGCTTAAAGGGACATTAAACCCATATTTTTTCTTTCATGATTAAGAAAGAGCGTGCTATTTTAAACAACTTTCTAATTTACTTATATTATCTAATATGCTTCATTCTCTTGATATCCATTGCTGAAAAGCATATCTAGATAGGCATTGCAGCTGCTGATTGGTGGCTGCACATAGATACCTCGTGTGATTGGCTCATACATGTGCATTGCTATTTCTTCACCAAATGATATCTGAAAAATGAAGCAAATTAAATAATAGAAATACATTGGAAAGTTGTTTAAAATTATATTTCCTATCTGAATCATGAAAGACAATTTTGGGGTTTAATGTCCCTTTAAAGATTGAACGCCTAGTTTTGACTAGACATGGTTTTTCTGAGGTAGTCATTGATACCATGCTTCAGGCTTGTAAACCTGTTACTCGCAAGATTTACCATAAGGTATGGCATAAATACCTTTATTGGTGCAAATCTAAGGGTTTCTCCTGGAATCGGGTGAGGATTCCCTGCATTTTATCTTTTCTTCAGGATGTCCTGGAGAAAGCTTTGTCAGTCAGTACTCTGAACGGTCAGATTTCTGCACTGTCTATCTTTTTGCACAAACGTCAGATTTGCCAGATGTTCAAGCTTTTGTTTAGGCCCTGGTCAGAATCAGGCCTGTGTTTAAACCTGTTGCTCCTCCTTGGAGCCTTAACCTCGTTCTTTTCATTTTTGCAGCAGGCCCGCCGTTTGAGCCGATTCATGTTGTTGATATAAAATTGTTATCTTGGAAGGTTTTGTTTCTTCTTGCTATTTCTTCCGCTCCCAGAGTTTCTGAGCTTTCGGCTCTGCAGTGTGATTCCCCGTACCTTATTTTTCATGCAGATAAGGCGGTCCTTCGTACTAAGTTGGGTTTTCTCCCTAAGGTTGTGTCGGATCGAAACATTAATCGAGAAATTGTTGTTCCTTCTTTTTGTCCTAATCCTTCTTCCTATAAGGAATGTCTTTTGCATAACCTGGATGTTGTGCGTGCTTTAAAATTTTACCTTCAAGCAACTTAAGATTTTCATCAATCTTCTGCCCTGTTTGTTGTTTTCTCTTGAAAGCGTAAAGGTAAGAAGGCCACTTCTACTACCCTTTCCCTCTGGTTTATAAGTGTTATTCATTTAGCTAACAAAACAGCTGAACAGCAGCCTCCTGAAAGAGTTATGGCTCATTCCACTAGGGCTCTCTCCTCTTCCTGGGCTTTCAAAAAAGATTTGCAAGGCGGCAACATAGTCTTCTTTGCATACTTTTTCCAAATTCTACAAATTTGATACTTTTGCCTCAACTGAGGCTTCTTTTGGGAGAAAGGTTCTTCAAGCGGTGGTGCCTTCTGTTTAGGTCCGCCTGCCTTGTTCTCCCTCCCTTTTCATTTTGTGTCCTCTAGCTTGGGTATTGGTTCCCTCTAGTAATGGAATGAAGTTGTGGACTCTCCATGCCATAGGAAAGAAAACAAAATGTATGCTTACCTGATAAATTTCTTTCTTTCCAGGCATGGAGTGTTCACGACCCCGCCCTCTTTCAATTTTAATGCGGCAGTTTTTTGGAGTAAACCTCAGGCACCTCTATACCCTTGTGTTTCTTCCTTTTCCATTTTCCTTCGGCTGAATGACTGGGGATTATGGGTAAGGGAAGTGACAGTTAACAGCTCTGCTGGGGTGCTCTTTGCCTCCTCCTGCTGGTCAGGAGTTGAATATCCCACTAGTAATTGGAATGAAGTTGTGGACTCTCCATGTCCGTAAATAAATAAATTTATCAGGTAAGCATCAATTTTGTTTTTGCTTTTATTGCGATCTGAAAATTAAACTTTAGTAATTCAGGTAGAGCATGCAATTGTAAGACAAATTTTTAAATAAATGTTGATTATCAAATTGACTTTTTCTCTTGGCATTCTTTGTTGAGAAGCATATGCACATAATTGCAGCAGCAATGCATTACTGGGAGTTATCTGGTGAATGGTGGCTACACACATATGCTTCTGGTCATTGACTCTCCAGATCTTTTCAGCTATCTCCAAGTAGTGCATTGTTGCTCTGGAACTGACTCACAATATTATTGCTATTATTATTATTCTTTACTTATAAAGTGCCAACAGATTCTGCAGCACTGTCCATGGGTAACAAAGATAAAAGGACAGTACAATATGAGACACCAGACAAAATTTAAAAAACAAATACAGGGGGAATTGGGAGCCCGGTTCCTGTGAGAACTTACAATCTAGATGTGTAGGAGGGTGAGAAAAAGGAGGTGGGGACTGCAAAGGTGGGAATGATGTTAGTGGGGAGTTAGATTAGGGCAACTATTCCTCAAGTGGAATTCATTAGTTACTGATTTGGTGATAGGCTTCCCTGAACATGAAGGTCTTTAGGGAGCGTTTAAAGGAGGACAGGTTGGGGGAAAGTCTGACAGCTCGATGAAGTGCGTTCCAGAGGGTTGGTGCTGCACGAGAGAAGTCCTGTAGTCTAGCATGGGAGGAGGTGATGGTAGAAGATGCAAGGAGTAGATCGTTGTTGGATCTTAGGGGACGGGATGGAGTATATTTGATGAGTGAGGACAGGTGGGGGGGGGGCTGCATTGGTAAGGGCTTTGTAGGTCAGAGTGAGAATTTTAATTTAATTCTGCTGTGAATGGGGAGCCAGTGAAGGGACTCACAGAGGGGTGCAGCAGATACAGAACGTCAGGAGCGGTTGATTAGCCTAGCAGAGGCATTTAGGATGGATTGAAGGGGGGAAAGGCGGGAGAGAGGAAGGCCAGTTAGTAGGTTATTACAGTAGTCAAGCCGAGAAATTACTATGGAATGGATTAGCTGTTTAGTAGTTTCAGCACTCAGAAAAGGACGAATTTGGGAGATATTGCTTAGGTGGTTGCGAGAGGATGAAGAGAGCAATTTGATGTGGGGTATGAAGGACAGATTGGAGTCAAGTGTAACTCCTAGGCAGCAGACTTGGGGTAATATGGAGATAGTGGTGTTGCCAACAGTGATATTAAAGTTATAAACTGGAGTAGAATTAGATGGGGCAATTAGAAAAAGCTCAGTCTTGGACATGTTGATTTTTAGGTGGTTAGAGGCCATCCAGGAAGAAATGCCAGATAAGCAGTTGCTGATGTGGGAAAGGATAGAAGGATAGCGTGCAGGTGTGGATAGGTAGATCTGAGTATCATCAGCATAGAGGTGATAGTTGAAGCCATAGCTACTGATAAGTTTACCCAGTGAGGAAGTATAGATAGAGAAGAGTAGAGGGCCTAGAACAGAGCCTTGAGGTACTCCAACAGACAGAGGCAATGAAGAGGAGTTGCCGTCAGCAAATGAGACAGAAAATAACCTATTAGAGAGATAAGAGTGGATCCAGGAGAGGGCAATGTTACAGAGCCCAAGGGAGCTGAGACTTCGTAGGAGGAGGGTGTGGGCAAGAGTGTCAAAGGCAGCAGACAGGTCAAGTAAAATAAGTATAGAGTAGTGGCCATTGTTTTTAGCAGAAAGAAGATCGTTAGTAACTTTGGTGAGGGCAGTCTCAGTTGAGTGTTGGGGAAGAAAGACAGCTTGCAGGGGGTCAAGCAATGAGTTGGAGGACAGGAAGTTGGTTATGCGATCGAAAACTAGTTTTTCATGGACTTTTGAAGCTTAGCGGAAGCAGTGATATGGGACGGTAGGTTGCTGGAGAATGTGTTTAATCTGTTTGTAGGGGTTAAACCCCATAGATATTTGCGAGCATCTGTGAAATTTTATGTCCTTTTTAACTAGATTTCCCTTTCATATATTTGACTAATTCAAGCTGCTTTTGAAATTCTAATCTAAAGTCTTCTAGGGGATGGTTTTAAAAAAGAAATTATGCAAATGTGTTCCAAATAATTTAAAGGGGCATTAAATATTTGATTTCAAATCAATGTTTTCCCTATAGATTATTGCAGCTATAGAGCAATGCTTCTATTACTTTGAATCATCCCAATCAGCAGCTGAAGACCATCCTAGAACAACAATGGCTTCTTGGCAATATTCTAGTAAGTATACAGAAAAAAATGTTGATTGAGCTGAATCCAACTTTAAATGGGAAGTGTTTGGAAGTGTTAAATTTAATATAAAATTCCCTTAGCTAGAATTCTGTCTGTTCAATCAAATTATATAAATTGATATTTTTCGAAAGTATATATGATTAAAGTTCTGCCTATTTTGCAAGATATGGTTAAAAACATCCCTTATAGTAACCCATTAACACATTGCTCAAAAGTGTTTTTTTATTTTGCTATTATTTTTATGAAACATTTTATGAAGTCAAAACAAATAAAAGAAACACCCAAATTTAGTGAACTTAAAAACATCTGTGATGCATGTGGTCATTCTCAATTTGTGCCTTATCACCATATTCAAAAACATACCAGTAATACAAAACAGCCATGATAAGAAATAATTGTATCTTATCCATCTTCACTCCCAGCCAGTGCCAGGAGTACTCCCAAATCTCAGTAGCCAGTTCAGAAGTATTTTTAATGGAGCTGGTTCATAATATATTAATTGAATGGAACTACTGATTTTTCAGTATTTAGCTATATAATTTCTTATAGTAGCACACAAAGTACATTTAGCTTATTGAGTACAGAGACAAAACCTTGGAGAGGTTAGTTTAAAAATAGTATTCCAAGGAGATAACTTTTTTTTTTCTCATCTAAAAAGACGAAAGGAACCCACCCCATATTTCCTTTACTTTTTTAAAAACCACCATGCATGCAGATAGGTACCCTTCTCGCCACACAATGAAGGATCTCCCTCAACTGCCCATGACACCCTAGATGGGTGCAAATACCACCTGAAAGCAGTTTTTTCATACTTCTGTGTTCCCCGTTTCAACGTTCCTCCAGTCCTCCCAGAGTAAGTTGTTGTTGTTATTGTTCTTCTTCTTTCAAACTTCTGTAGCGCTGGGTATATAATGACAATAATTTGTGATATGATACAAAAACATTAGACTAAATAAAACTTGCACAGAAGGTGTATGGCCCAGCTCCAAAGAGCTTACAGTATACAGGGCGCAGAGACATAACGTTTGTGGTAGCTTGTCACATGGATTTCAATTCTTGCAGTAAGTCAAGGAAGTTCAAGATCTATTTTGGGTAGGATGAAAAAAAAAACAGAGGATAGATGGGAATCTTCCCTGAATAGGTGGTTTTTTAAAAAGCTATACAAGGTTGGAGACAGTCTGATGGATTGGGGTAAGAGAGTGCCAGAGGACAGGAGCAGCTCATGAGAAGTCTTGGAGGTGAGAGAGGGACGTTGTGATAAAAGGAATCAAGAGATGTAGGTCAGAGTTTGATTGAAGAGGACGGCTTGGGGATTATTTGGAGATGAGAGAGTAAATATTGTTGCGAGTAAGGCGGTTTGGTCTTGTTTTCTAGGTTAGGGTTATTACTTTGTATGCTAGCTAATGTAGAGACTGGCAGAGTGGGGTAGCTGATGTAGATCGGCGACTTATGTTGATGAGTTTAGCTGATGCATTTATGATAGATAGGATGAGGTAGAGGCAGCATTTAGAAAGGCCATTTATAAGTAGATTGCAGCAGTCAATGCTTAACAAAATGAGGGAATGAATTTGTATTTTTGTGGTTTCTTGAGTAAGGAAAGGTTGTATTCTGGAAATGTTGCGTATGTGCTCACAGGAGGATTTTGTAAGGGTTTTAATATGTGGAGTGAATGTGAGTTTAGGGTCAAGTGTGAGCTCAAGACAGTGGTCCTGGGGTGTGGTGCTAAGAATAGAGTCTTTAACTGTAAGAGAAATGTCGGGTGTTAGATGTCTCGGAGATGGGGGAAAAAATAAACTGCTCAGTTTTAGACAGATTTAGTTGGAACTAGTGCAAAGTCATCCAATGGAAAATTGCAGAGAGACCGTTGGTAATCTGAGTATAAAGGGAGAGGAGACTTCAGGAGGGATTAATCTGAGCAGTGAGTTTGTTAGTGGCCACAGGTGCAGGCAAACATAGTTGGGAGTTAGAGGTTGAAAAGAGCCTTTTGGGGTTGGATGCATGAGTTGACACGAGGGAGGAGACATAGACGTTTTTTACCAGGCTGAGGGCAGAGTTGTATGATCTGAGGATGAAGGAAATCGTTTTACTATTAACCATCATAGGATGAATATGCAATCACAAGTGAGGGTAACAAGGTAGTCCAAATGTATATTAATTGCCAGTTAGTTGTAGAATGAGTTTCTGATAAACTATGAAAACTTTCTCTCAAAGTATATGTCCTTTGTTTAAACCATCTGGTAAACATTGTGTCCCTTCAATTAGGAGGTATAAGGAACGTTTCATAAATCACTTGACATATCTCCAAAAATTAGCTGCTTTTTTGGTGAAGGGTCTTTCGCTTTACTAGATATGGAATACACCTAGGAAGTAGCCCATCGTTCGCCGCATTTACTCTTGTGTAGTGTGTAATGCCAGGTTCCTTCATCAAAGAGGATGTGTGCTCCTCCTAATCGGATCAGGATTGGTACATCTATGTCACAAGGGGAGGATCCTTCAGCTGCTGTATTGATTGTGTCAGCGAATGGGATTGAGGGTGTCCGAACGAGACGTAAATTAAACTGGCAAGAAGTTAGAGCGCCGTAGAAGCGGATAATTGCAGTACTCCAAACTGCTTTTGGACAGTCTCAAACAACAGAAAAAAGAGACTGCTTGAGTAAACGAGTAAACTTGCAATTCCTTCAGTAGTTTATTTAGTATAAACCAGAATCATAATATATGTATGTTATATGCACAAAGACCTAACAGATTTCACACATTACATCTGTGCTTCATCAGAGGTTAATGACTCTCACATTGTGACATCACTTTATATAGGCTGAACAAACTAATAAAAACATAAAGGGTTTCATAATAAGCTTAAACCCCATTAACCCTATAAGGTACTATATACAGATAATAATGAAAATATACAAAACAAATAATAATTAAAAATATATAAAGCATTATATATATATATATATATATATATATATATATATATATATATATATATATATATATATATATATATATATATATATATATATATATACACACACACATACATACAGGGGTGTGTAGACTTTTTATATCCACTGTATAAATATATATATATATAATATATATATCTATATATATATATATATCGAAAACAGGTGCACTCACTGTTACTTTGGGCATCCGCCGGGGTGCTGCGTGGAAAACATACAATGATATCAATCAACCCCAAAATGAAGGAAGAAAAGGCGCTTCACTCTCCGGTCTTTTCAAAAGTTTTAATCCAGTTCACAACATCAAACAAAAAGTCCCCAAACGTTTCGATACCTGTTGGTATCTTTGTCAATGGGTATTGTTTAAAACATCTTTGTCCCAAGAAAAGGTTCCTAATCTACCCCCAAAACCACTCACCTATAAGTACCCGTAATGTGCCTTTGTCACTTCCGGTGTATCGGAAGCCGCCCCCGTACGCGCACGTCCGGCCTCACACCGGCCACATGGCTAATTACCATAGATCAACCCACGTGATGACGCTTACGCATCTATCACACGTACCTCTTCTAGACAACGCGCATATCGGGTGGCGGAGGTTCCGATAGCATCGGACTAACTGTTCCAAGTACCATAATTATGAAAGTAAATAGCGGAGTTTCCCATACAACACACACAGAAAATATTTAAAAGAGTGTTAACACCACACTACTTGAGATCCCAAGCGGATTGTGTATATTGTTACCATTAAAGCTGCACTATCTTTAGAGTACATTACTCATCATACTCTCCATAAGACATATATTGTAATATTATAAATAGCCTAAATGATAGCATCTAAGCGCTAACATATATACACAGTAGATAAATACATAAAGTTACCTTCATTAATAACACATGTATGTTATTCATGTCTAGTGGAGTATAGTAAGAAACATTAATCAGGCCACAGCAATACACTGAACACGGAGTACCGTTATTGTGGAGACTTTGCATATATACATAATTAAGGACAAGTCCATCCTTTTAGCATAGATGACCTAGATCGACTAATCATAGACATCCCATTAGAAGAAAGACATTAAAGTCCAATTGTATATTTAGCCCCTTCGGGGCCACCGTATCAAGACGGTAGATCCAAGAGGTCTCTACCTGAATTAGTTTCGTATTTCTGTCGCCCCTCCTCCGTACATACAGGGGTGTGTAGACTTTTTATATCCACTGTATAAATATAAATATATATATATATATATATATATATATATATTCAGTAATTAATCTCCCATAAAAACATTCAACCCTATATTTCCATCAACACATTCATTGGGAAGAAAAAGTATCTACATCCATCCATGTGTACCATATAGATAACATTGTGCTCACTCTCATGGAGTTACGTTATGAGAGGGCACTGGCTGACTAAAATGAAAGTCTGTCAAAAGAACTGAAATAAGGGGGCAGTCTGCAGAGGCTTAGATACAAGGTAACCACAGAGGTCAAAAGTATAGTAATATAACCATGTTGGTTTTGCAAAGCTGGGGAATGGGTAATAAAGAGATTATCTATCTTTTTAAACAATAAAAATTCTACAGTAGATTGTCCTTTTTAAATTATTTGTTTTGTACATTTTCATTATTATTTATTATATGTATATAGTACCTTCAATTGGTTAATAGAGTTTGTTTTATTATGAAACCCTTGATGTTTTCATTGGTGTATTCAGCCTATATAAAGTTATTTCATGTTATTAGTTATATTGTAGCTATCTTAGGGTTTATTTTACAGGTAAGCATTTAGTTTTAAATAGGAATAATTTATTTAATTATAGTTATTTTATTTATATTTATTTAAATTATATTTAAGTTAGGGGGGTGTTAGGGTTAGGGTTAGACTTAGGTTTTAGGGGTTAATACATTTAATATAGTTGCGGCGACGGGGGCGGCAGATTAGGGGTTAATAAATGTAGGTAGGTAGGTAGGTGTCAGCGATGTTAGGGACGGCAGATTAGGGGTTAATAAAATGTAACTGTTTGCGAGGCGGGAGAGCGGCGGTTTAGGGGTTAATATATTTATTAAGGTGGCGGCGATTAGGGGTTAAATTTTTTATTGAAGTGTTTGCGATGTGGGGGGGGGCTCAGTTTAGGGGTTAATAGGTAGTTTATGGGTGTTAGTGTACTTTTTAGCACTTTAGTTAGTTTTATGTTACGGCGTTAGACCATAAAACTCTTAACTACTGACTTTTAAATGTGGTACGAGTCTCGACAGGAGAGGGTCTACCGCTCACTTTTTCCAAGACTCGTAATACTGGCGTTAGGAAAATCCCATTGAAAATATGGGATATTCAATTTACGTAAGTGGACTTGCGGTATGTTGGAGTCGCGGAAAAAAGTGAGCGGTACACCTGTACCTGCCAGACTCGTAATACCAGCGGGCGTTAAAAAGCAGCGTTGGGACCTCTCAACGCTGCTTTTTAAGGCTAACGCAAAACTCGTAATCTAGCAGTATGAATGGGTATTCTGAGGGCACCTAAGATTAGAGAAGGTACGTTTTAAGAGAGGATGTGTGGAAGCCAGGCTTCAAAGTGCTCAAGTAATTGTGATGTTAGGCCAGGAGGCTGATATATAACAGAAACACAGAGCTACAGGGGAGAAGAGAAAGAAAGGGAATGGGTTAAAGTAATGCAGTGCAAGGTACAGTATGGAGACAGAAGAATGCCTACTCCCCCTTGTCTGTCTCCTTGCTTGTTAGTGTGACTGAAGTGAAGGCCTCCATAGGACAGAGAGGCTACAGCAGTTGTGTTAGGAGGGACAAGTTTCTGTGAGGGCTAAAAGGTTAAGTGATCGTAAAACTAAAAGGTTGTGATTAGAACTGAGCTTGTTGCATACAGAGTGTAAACTGCATTCCACAATTTCAGGTATTAACAGAAGTGCAGTTAATGAGATTAAGAGGGTTACATGGGCAACATTTTGGAGATTTCACCAGTACAATATAATGTTAAAAAATTGCATGATTTCTTGCCATGTGGGCAAGTTTTAGATGATTGGATCCTTTTCTTGTTTATTTTTTTATTAAACTAGCCCCATTGAAGTAGCCAAGCAAGACATTTTACATATTTATCAAAAGACATATTTGCAACATTTCCCAAAATGTTGGTTAATGAAGTCAGTGGATTGAGCACTGATCCACTATATAGCAATCCATATCTATGCAAATTTTGCTAAGGACATAATGAATGAGCAATACACATGCTATTTATATTGTGTTAGATTGTGATTTATTTCCAGAACACAGACAATCGTCACTGGACCTAGTTCCAATGATTACAAAATCTCTACCCATTTAGAATACTGCATATTCAGCTGCCAATTTACTAATTTTACTAGTTTGGTCAGCGCACACATAGGGCTAGAATACAAGTGGCACAGTATTTTCTTTTTTAGTGAACACGAAAACTCCGCCATCGCATTTCCGCATTCCCCAAAAAAGTAAATGACGAAAAAAAAAATGTTGAAAAAAACCCGGACACCCATCGTGCAAAAAACATAGCACTTATAATGCACTTATATAAATCAGAAAAAATAGAACTACGGAGCCCTACAGAGGTGCACTTATCTGTGAAGAAAACAAACAGGAATGTCTATAGATGAGCTGGAGTTCAAGTTCAAGTAGATGGCAGCACTCCCAGAAACAATAGTCACAACATAAATCCTGAAAAAACAGGATAGAGAAAGAATAGTCACAACATAAATCCTGTAAAAACAGAAAAAGAGGCACCACATAAGACAGTATTGTCTGCACAAGATACATAAAAAAAGAACAGACAAATGGCAACTCACATCGGAGAAGGCACAAACAGAGCCAAACAAAGCAGGCCGGGACCTCTAAGTTGCCCGACAGACTCACTTCCAGCAGGCAGGGGCTGATCACGTGAAAGTCTTTCACCACTCAAAGGGGTTTCCCCAGCAAGACCTCAAAGACGTCCTCAATACCTGCACCAATCCACTGGGATCGCTGGAGGGTGTGTGATGGAGGGGGGCTTGCCTTCCGTGTTTCAATTACGCGCTATGATACCCACAATCACAAGGATCCTTGCTGGAAGTGAGTCTGCCGGGCGACTTAGAGGTTCCGGCCTGCTTTTTTTGGCATCGTTCATGCCTTCTCCGATGTGAGATGCCATTTGTCTGGTCTTTTTTTGTGTATTTTGTGCAGACGATACTGTCCTATGTGACTTATATAAATGTCTGTATATGTGTACATATGATTGTAAATACATATACACAAACATATAAATACATTATTATATATGTACACATATATAAACATTTCTGCAAAAGATATTCACAGCACAACTATCAGCTACAGTTTTTAGTTATAGGGCTTGAAATAAATGTGGGGATAGAGAACAAAAAAAAATACAAATAATATTATTCCCCACTGGTAAAAGGTAAGATAGTTAGTACAGAAATTATGATAAGTGAACAGTAACAATAATGTAATGTTAATACAAATAATTAGATAATGAAAAACAGATAATGAAAATAATCAAATAATGAAAAAACAGCTAATTGCAATACATCATGTGCATATAAAGATTTGTTACCGGCTCCCTCTTTTTGGACAGATAAAAAAAAATAAGTTCCAAAGATAAGTCTGTAGTTGTGTAACAGATAGTAGAAAATCCAAATATACTTGTGTCAGTATATTATCCCCAATACACATTCATGTAAATTCATACATAGTGTTATGAGTTTACATGAAGCATGTGCACAGGCATTCATGGGTTAAATGTTTTTTGTTTTAATGTTAATTAAGGTATCGGTTCCTTACACATGGTGGCTGCATAATGTTCTGTGTCTAACAGTATATTTTTATTAAAGTAAATAAATATATACATTTAAAATTATGGCAGCATAAACAGTGACTATTTCTCTTGTTAAGTGTATCCAGTCCACGGATCATCCATTACTTATGGGATATTCTCCTTCCCAACAGGAAGTTGCAAGAGGATCACCCACAGCAGAGCTGCTATATAGCTCCTCCCCTAACTGTCATACCCAGTCATTCTCTTGCAAGCCTCAACCAAGATGGAGGTCGTAAGAGGAGTGTGGTGTTTTATACCTAGTTTATTCTTCAATCAAAAGTTTGTTATTTTTAAATGGTGCCGGAGTGTACTGTCTATCTCAGGCAGTATTTAGAAGAAGAATCTGCCTGCGTTTTCTATGATCTTAGCAGAAGTAACTAAGATCCATGGCTGTTCTCACATATTCTGAGGAGTGAGGTAACTTCAGAGAGGGAATGGCGTGCAGGTTTTCCTGCAATAAGGTATGTGCAGTTAATATTTTTCTAGGGATGGAATTTGCTAGAAAATGCTGCTGATACCGAACTAATGTAAGTAAAGCCTTAAATGCAGTGATAGCTACTGGTATCAGGCTTATTAATAGAGATGCATACTCTTATAAAAATGTAATATAAAATGTTTGCTGGCATGTTTAATCGTTTTTATATGTATTTGGTGATAAAACTTATTGGGGCCTAGTTTTTTTCCACATGGCTGGCTTGAATTTTGCCTAGTAACAGTTTCCTTAGGCTTTCCACTGTTGTAATATGAGTGGGAGGGGCCTTTTTTAGTGCTTTTCTGTGCAGATAAAAATACTGACAGAGACATTCAGTTTCCCTCTGCATGATCCAGGGCATCTCTGGAGGGCTCAAAAGGCTTCAAAGTCGTTTTTGAGGGAGGTAAAAAGCCACAGTAGAGCTGTGGCAGTTGTTGTGACTGTTTGAAAAAAACAAACAAAAAAAAACAAAAAAACAAAAAATGTTTTTGTCTTTTATTATTCCATTTTGGGTATTAAGGGGTTAATCATCCATTTGCAAGTGGGTGCAATGCTCTGCTAACTTGTTACATACACTGTAAAAATTTCGTTAGTGTAACTGCCTTTTTTCACTGTTATTTCAAATTTTGACAAAATTTGTGTTTCTTAAAGGTGCAGTAACGTTTTTTATATTGCTTGTAAACTTGTTTAAAGTGTTTTCCAAACTTGCTAGTCTCATTGCTAGTCTGTTTAAACATGTCTGACACAGAGGAAACTACTTGTTCATTATGTTTGAAAGCCATGGTGGAGCCCCATAGGAGAATGTGTACTAAATGTATTGATTTCACCTTAAACAGTAAAGATCAGTCTTTAACTATAAAAGAAATATCACCAGAAGATTCTGATGAGGGGAAAGTTATGCCGACTAACTCTCTCCACGTGTCAGACCCTTCGCCTCCCGCTCAGGGGATGCACGCTAATATGGCGCCAATTACATCAGGGACGCCCATAGCGATTACCTTGCAGGACATGGCTGCAATCATGAATAATACCCTGTCAGAGGTATTATCCAGGTTGCCTGAATTAAGAGGCAAGCGCGATTGCTCTGGGGTTAGGAGAAACACAGAGCGCGCAGATGCTGTAAGGGCCATGTCTGATACTGCGTCACAATATGCAGATCATGAGGACGGAGAGCTTCAGTCTGTGGGTGACATCTCTGATTCGGGGAAACCTGATTCAGAGATTTCTAATTTTAAATTTAAGCTTGAGAACCTCCGTGTGTTGCTTGGGGAGGTATTAGCTGCTCTGAATGACTGTAACACAGTTGCAGTACCAGAGAAATTGTGTAGGCTGGATAAATACTATGCGGTATCGGTGTGTACTGATGTTTTTCCTATACCTAAAAGGCTTACAGAAATTATTAGCAAGGAGTGGGATAGACCGGGTGTGCCTTTTCTTTCATGTAATTAGCAAGAGTCCATGAGCTAGTGACGTATGAGATATACATTCCTACCAGGAGGGGCAAAGTTTCCCAAACCTCAAAATGCCTATAAATACACCCCTCACCACACCCACAATTCAGTTTTACAAACTTTGCCTCCTATGGAGGTGGTGAAGTAAGTTTGTGCTAGATTCTACGTTGATATGCGCTCCGCAGCAAGTTGGAGCCCGGTTTTCCTCTCAGCGTGCAGTGAATGTCAGAGGGATGTGAGGAGAGTATTGCCTATTTGAATGCAGTGATCTCCTTCTACGGGGTCTATTTCATAGGTTCTCTGTTATCGGTCGTAGAGATTCATCTCTTACCTCCCTTTTCAGATCGACGATATACTCTTATTTATATACCATTACCTCTGCTGATTTTCGTTTCAGTACTGGTTTGGCTTTCTACAAACATGTAGATGAGTGTCCTGGGGTAAGTAAATCTTATTTTCTGTGACACTCTAAGCTATGGTTGGGCACTTTATTTATAAAGTTCTAAATATATGTATTCAAACATTTATTTGCCTTGACTCAGGATGTTCAACATTCCTTATTTTCAGACAGTCAGTTTCATATTTGGGATAATGCATTTGAATCAATTTTTTTCTTACCTTAAAATTTGACTCTTTTTTCCCTGTGGGCTGTTAGGCTCGCGGGGGCTGAAAATGCTTCATTTTATTGCGTCATTCTTGGCGCTGACTTTTTTGGCGTAAAAAATCTTTTCTGTTTCCGGCGTCATACGTGTCGCCGGAAGTTGCGTCATTTTTTGATGTCCTTTTGCGCCAAAAATGTCGGCGTTCCGGATGTGGCGTCATTTTTGGCGCCAAAAAGCATTTAGGCGCCAAATAATGTGGGCGTCTTATTTGGCGCCAAAAAATATGGGCGTCGCTTTTGTCTCCACATTATTTCAGTCTCATTTTTTCTTTGCTTCTGGTTACTAGAAGCTTGTTTATTGGCATTTTTTTCCCATTCCTGAAACTGTCATTTAAGGAATTTGATCAATTTTGCTTTATATGTTGTTTTTTCTCTTACATATTGCAAGATGTCTCACGTTGCATCTGAGTCAGAAGATACTTCAGGAAAATCGCTGTCTAGTGCTGGAACTACCAAAGCTAAGTGTATCTGCTGTAAACTTTTGGTAGCTATTCCTCCGGCTGTTGTTTGTATTAATTGTCATGACAAACTTGTTAAAGCAGATAATATTTCCTTTAGTAATGTTCCATTGCCTGTTGCAGTTCCTTCAACATCTAAGGTGCAGAATGTTCCTGATAACATAAGAGATTTTGTTTCTGAATCCATCAAGAAGGCTATGTCTGTTATTTCTCCTTCTAGTAAACATAAAAAATCTTTTAAAACTTCTCTCTCTACAGATGAATTTTTAAATGAACATCATCATTCTGATTCTGATGACTCTTCTGGTTCAGAGGATTCTGTCTCAGAGATTGATGCTGATAAATCTTCATATTTATTTAAAATGGAATTTATTCGTTCTTCACTTAAAGAAGTACTAATTGAGGATTCTGGTCCTCTTGATACTAATTCTAAACGTTTAGATAAGGTATTTAAATCTCCTGTGGTTATTCCAGAAGTTTTTCCTGTTCCTAATGCTATTTCTGAAGTTATTTCCAGAGAATGGGATAAATTGGGTAATTCATTTACTCCTTCTAAACGTTTTAAGCAATTATATCCTGTGCCGTCTGACAGATTAGAATTTTGGGACAAAATCCCTAAAGTCGATGGGGCTATTTCTACCCTTGCTAAACGTACTACTATTCCTACGTCGGATGGTACTTCGTTTAAAGATCCTTTAGATAGGAAAATTGAATCCTTTCTAAGAAAAGCTTATCTGTGTTCAGGTAATCTTCTTAGACCTACTATATCATTGGCTGATGTTGCTGCAGCTTCAACTTTTTGGTTGGAGACTTTAGCGCAACAAGTAACAGATCATGATTCTCATAATATTATTCTTCTTCTTCAGCATGCTAATAATTTTATCTGCCATCTTTGATATTATCAGAGTTGATGTCAGGTTTATGTCTCTAGCTATTCTAGCTAGAAGAGCTTTATGGCTTAAAACTTGGAATGCTGATATGGCTTCTAAATCAACTCTACTTTCCATTTCTTTCCAGGGTAACAAATTATTTGGTTCTCAGTTGGATTCTATTATCTCAACTGTTACTGGTGGGAAAGGAACTTTTTTACCACAGGATAAAAAATCTAAGGGTAAAAACAGGGCTAATAATCGTTTTCGTTCCTTTCGTTTCAACAAAGAACAAAAGCCTGATCCTTCATCCTCAGGAGCAGTTTCAGTTTGGAAACCATCTCCAGTCTGGAATAAATCCAAGCCTTCTAGAAAGGCAAAGCCTGCTTCTAAGTCCACATGAAGGTGCGGCCCTCATTCCAGCTCAGCTGGTAGGGGGCAGGTTACGTTTTTTCAAAGAAATTTGGATCAATTCTGTTCACAATCTTTGGATTCAGAACATTGTTTCAGAAGGGTACAGAATTCGTTTCAAGATGAGACCTCCTGCAAAGAGATTTTTTCTTTCCCGTGTCCCAGTAAATCCAGTGAAAGCTCAAGCATTTCTGAATTGTGTTTCAGATCTAGAGTTGGCTGGAGTAATTATGCCAGTTCCAGTTCTGGAACAGGGGATGGGGTTTTATTCAAATCTCTTCATTGTACCAAAGAAGGAGAATTCCTTCAGACCAGTTCTGGATCTAAAAATATTGAATCGTTATGTAAGGATACCAACATTCAAAATGGTAACTGTAAGGACTATCTTGCCTTTTGTTCAGCAAGGGCATTATATGTCCACAATAGATTTACAGGATGCATATCTGCATATTCCGATTCATCCAGATCATTATCAGTTCCTGAGATTCTCTTTTCTGGACAAGCATTACCAGTTTGTGGCTCTGCCGTTTGGCCTAGCTACAGCTCCAAGAATTTTTACAAAGGTTCTCGGTGCCCTTCTGTCTGTAATCAGAGAACAGGGTATTGTGGTATTTCCTTATTTGGACGATATCTTGGTACTTGCTCAGTCTTTACATTTAGCAGAATCTCATACGAATCGACTTGTGTTGTTTCTTCAAGATCATGGTTGGAGGATCAATTCACCAAAAAGTTCATTGATTCCTCAGACAAGGGTAACCTTTCTGGGTTTCCAGATAGATTCAGTGTCCATGACTCTGTCTTTAACAGACAAGAGACGTCTAAAATTGATTTCGGCTTGTCGAAACCTTCAGTCACAATCATTCCCTTCGGTAGCCTTATGCATGGAAATTCTAGGTCTTATGACTGCTGCATCGGACGCGATCCCCTTTGCTCGTTTTCACATGCGACCTCTTCAGCTCTGTATGCTGAATCAATGGTGCAAGGATTACACAAAGATATCTCAATTAATATCTTTAAAACCGATTGTACGACACTCTCTAACGTGGTGGACAGATCACCATCGTTTAATTCAGGGGGCTTCTTTTGTGCTTCCGACCTGGACTGTAATTTCAACAGATGCAAGTCTCACAGGTTGGGGAGCTGTGTGGGGATCTCTGACAGCACAAGGAGTTTGGGAATCTCAGGAGGTGAGATTACCGATCAATATTTTGGAACTCCGTGCAATTTTCAGAGCTCTTCAGTTTTGGCCTCTTCTGAAGAGAGAATCGTTCATTTGTTTTCAGACAGACAATGTCACTACTGTGGCATACATCAATCATCAAGGAGGGACTCACAGTCCTCTGGCTATGAAAGAAGTATCTCGAATTCTGGTTTGGGCGGAATCCAGCTCCTGTCTAATATCTGCGGTTCATATCCCAGGTATAGACAATTGGGAAGCGGATTATCTCAGTCGCCAAACGTTGCATCCGGGCGAATGGTCTCTTCACCCAGAGGTATTTCTTCAGATTGTTCAAATGTGGGAGCTTCCAGAAATATATATGATGGCGTCTCATCTAAACAAGAAACTTCCCAGGTATCTGTCTAGATCCCGGGATCCTCAGGCGGAAGCAGTGGATGCATTATCACTTCCTTGGAAGTATCATCCTGCTTATATCTTTCCGCCTCTAGTTCTTCTTCCAAGAGTAATCTCCAAGATTCTGAAGGAATGCTAATACTATGTTACAGGCTCGTAAATCTGTATCCAGAGAGATATATTATAGAGTCTGGAAGACTTATATTTCTTGGTGTCTTTCTCATCATTTTTCTTGGCATTCTTTTAGAATTCCGAGAATTTTACAGTTTCTTCAGGATGGTTTAGATAAAGGTTTATCCGCAAGTTCTTTGAAAGGACAAATCTCTGCTCTTTCTGTTCTTTTTCACAGAAAGATTGCTAATCTTCCTGATATTCATTGTTTTGTACAAGCTTTGGTTCGTATAAAACCTGTCATTAAGTCAATTTCTCCTCCTTGGAGTTTGAATTTGGTTCTGGGGGCTCTTCAAGCTCCTCCGTTTGAACCTATGCATTCATTGGACATCAAATTACTTTCTTGGAAAGTTTTGTTTCTTTTGGCAATCTCTTCTGCCAGAAGAGTTTCTGAATTATCTGCTCTTTCTTGTGAGTCTCCTTTTCTGATTTTTCATCAGGATAAGGCAGTGTTGCGAACTTCTTTTGAATTTTTACCTAAAGTTGTGAATTCTAACAACATTAGTAGAGAAATTGTGGTTCCTTCATTATGTCCTAATCCTAAGAATTCTAAGGAGAAATCGTTACATTCTTTGGATGTTGTTAGAGCTTTGAAATATTATGTTGAAGCTACTAAGTCTTTCCGAAAGACTTCTAGTTTATTTGTTATCTTTTCCGGTTCTAGAAAAGGCCAGAAAGCTTCTGCCATTTCTTTGGCATCTTGGTTGAAATCTTTAATTCATCTTGCCTATGTTGAGTCGGGTAAAACTCCGCCTCAAAGGATTACAGCTCATTCTACTAGGTCAGTTTCTACTTCCTGGGCGTTTAGGAATGAAGCTTCGATTGATCAGATTTGCAAAGCAGCAACTTGGTCCTCTTTGCATACTTTTACTAAATTCTACCATTTTGATGTATTTTCTTCTTCTGAAGCAGTTTTTGGTAGAAAAGTACTTCAGGCAGCGGTTTCCGTTTGAATCTTCTGCTTATGTTTTTCATTAAACTTTATTTTGGGTGTGGATTATTTTCAGCAGGAATTGGCTGTCTTTATTTTATCCCTCCCTCTCTAGTGACTCTTGCGTGGAAAGATCCACATCTTGGGTAATCATTATCCCATACGTCACTAGCTCATGGACTCTTGCTAATTACATGAAAGAAAACATAATTTATGTAAGAACTTACCTGATAAATTCATTTCTTTCATATTAGCAAGAGTCCATGAGGCCCGCCCTTTTTTTGGGGTGGTTATGATTTTTGTATAAAGCACAATTATTCCAATTCCTTATTTTATATGCTTTCGCACTTTTTTATCACCCCACTTCTTGGCTATTCGTTAAACTGAATTGTGGGTGTGGTGAGGGGTGTATTTATAGGCATTTTGAGGTTTGGGAAACTTTGCCCCTCCTGGTAGGAATGTATATCTCATACGTCACTAGCTCATGGACTCTTGCTAATATGAAAGAAATGAATTTATCAGGTAAGTTCTTACATAAATTATGTTTTTCCCCACCTCCTATATTTAGAAAAATGTTTCCAATAGACTCCACTACACGGGACTTATGGCAGACGGTCCCTAAGGTGGAGGGAGCAGTTTCTACTTTAGCAAAGCGTACTACTATCCCAGGTTGAGGACAGTTGTGCTTTTTCAGATCCAATGGATAAAAAAATTGGAGGGTTACCTTAAGAAAATGTTTATTCAACAAGGTTTTATTTTACAGCCCCTTGCATGCATTGCGCCTGTTACGGCCGCGGCGGCATTCTGGTTTGAGGCCCTGGAAGAGGCCATCCATACAGCTCCATTGACTGAAATTATTGAAAAGCTTACAACACTTAAGCTAGCTAACTCATTTGTTTCTGATGCCATTGTTCATTTGACTAAACTAACGGCTAAGAATTCCGGATTCGCCATCCAAGTGCTTAGGGCGCTATAGCTTAAATCCTGGTCAGCTGACGTGACTTCGAAGTCTAAATTACTCAACATTCCTTTCAAGGGGCAGACCTTATTCGGGCCTGGTTTGAAGGAAATTATTGCTGATATTACTGGAGGTAAGGGTCACACCCTTCCTCAGGACAGGGCCAAAGCAAAGGCCAAACAGTCTATTTTTCGTGCCTTTCGAAATTTCAAGGCAGGTGCAGCATCAACTTCCTCCGCTTCAAAAGAAGAGGGAACTTTTTCTCAATCTAAGCAGGCCTGGAAACCTAACCAGTCCTGGAACAAAGGCAAGCAGGCGAGAAAGCCTGCTGCTGCCTCTAAGACAGCATGAAGGAACGGCCCCCTATCCGGCGATGGATCTATTAGGGGACAGACTTTCTCTCTTCACCCAGGCGTGGGCAAGAGATGTTCGGGATCCCTGGGCGTTGGAGATCATATCTCAGGGATATCTTCTGGACTTCAAAGCTTCCCCTCCACAAGGGAGATTTCATCTTTCAAGGCTATCTGCAAATCAGATAAAGAAAGAGGCATTCCTACGCTGTGTGCAAGACCTCCTAGTTATGGGAGTGATCCATCTAGTTCCGCGGACGGAATAAGGACAGGGTTTTTATTCAAATCTGTTTGTGGTTCCCAAAAAAGAGGGAACCTTCAGACCAATTTTGGATCTAAAGATCTTAAACAAATTCCTCAGAGTTCCATCTTTCAAAATGGAAACTATTCGGACCATCCTACCCATGATCCAAGAAGGTCAGTACATGACCACAGTGGACTTAAAGGATGCCTACCTTCACATACCGATTCACAAAGATCATCATCGGTTTCTAAGGTTTGCCTTTCTAGACAGGCATTACCAATTTGTAGCTCTTCCCTTCGGGTTGGCTACAGCCCCGAGAATCTTTACAAAGGTTCTGGGCTCACTTCTGGCGGTTCTAAGACCGCGAGGCATAGCGGTGGCTCCGTATCTAGACGACATCCTGATACAGGCGTCAAGCTTTCAAGTTGCCAAGTCTCATACAGAGATAGTTCTGGCATTTCTGAGGTTGCACGGGTGGAAAGTGTACAAGGAAAAGAGTTCTCTATCCCCTCCGGCAATGGACATAGTGCCATTTGCGCGCCTTCATCTCAGACTGCTGCAATTATGCATGCTGAGTCAGTGGAATGGGGATTACACAGATTTGTCCCCTCTGCTAAATCTGGATCAAGAGACCAGAGATTCTCTTCTCTGGTGGTTGTCTTGGGTACACCTGTCCAATGGTATGACCTTTTGCAGGCCAGATTGGACAATTGTAACAACAGATGCCAGCCTTCTAGGTTGGGGTGCAGTCTGGAATTCCCTGAAGGCACAGGGATCGTGGACTCAGGAGGAGAAACTCCTTCCAATAAATATTCTGGAGTAAGAGCGATATTCAATGCTCTTCTGGCTTGGCCTCAGTTAGCAACACTGAGGTTCATCAGATTTCAGTCGGACAACATCACGACTGTGGCTTACATCAACCATCAAGGGGGAACCAGGAGTTCCCTAGCGATGTTAGAAGTCTCAAAAATAATTCGCTGGGCAGAGTACCACTCTTGCCACCTGTCAGCAATCCATATCCCAGGCGTGGAGAACTGGGAGGCGGATTTTCTAAGTCGTCAGACTTTCCATCTGGGGGAGTGGGAACTCCATCCGGTGGTGTTTGCTCAGTTGATTCATCGTTGGGGCAAACCAGAGTTGGATCTCATGGCGTCTCGCCAGAACGCCAAGCTTCCTTGTTACGGATCCAGGTCCAGGGACCCAGAAGCGACGCTGATAGATGCTCTAGCAGCGCCTTGGTTCTTCAACCTGGCTTATGTGTTTCCACCGTTTCCTCGGCTCCCTCGATTGATTGCCAAAATCAAACAGGAGAGAGCATCAGTGATTCTGATAGCACCTGCGTGGCCACGCAGGACTTGGTATGCAGACCTAGTGGACATGTCATCCTTTCCACCATGGACTCTGCCTCTAAGACAGGAACTTCTGATACAAGGTCCTTTCAATCATCCAAATCTAATTTCTCTGAGACTGACTGCATGGAGATTGAACGCTTGATTCTATCAAAGCGTGGCTTCTCCGAGTCAGTCATTGATACTTTAATACAGGCACGAAAGCCTGTTACCAGGAAAATCTACCACAAGATATGGAGTAAATATCTTTATTGGTGTGAATCCAAGAATTACTCATGGAGTAAGGTTAGGATTCCTAGAATATTGTCTTTTCTCCAAGAGGGCTTGGACAAAGGATTATCAGCTAGTTCCTTAAAGGGACAGATTTCTGCTCTGTCCATTATTTTGCACAAGCGTCTGGCAGAGGTTCCAGACGTCCAGGCATTTTGCCAGGCTTTGGTTAGAATTAAGCCTGTGTTTAAACCTGTTGCTCCCCCGTGGAGCTTAAACTTGGTTCTTAAAGTTCTTCAAGGAGTTCAGTTTGAACCCCTTCATTCCATTGATATTAAACTATTATCTTGGAAAGTTCTGTTTTTTATGGCTATTTCCTCGGCTCGGAGAGTCTCTGAGCTATCTGCATTACAATGTGATTCTCCTTATCTGATTTTTCATGCAGATAAGGTAGTCCTGCGTACCAAACCTGGGTTTTTACCTAAGGTGGTTTCTAACAAGAATATCAATCAAGAGATTGTTGTTCCATTGTTGTGTCCTAATCCTTCTTCAAAGAAGGAACGTCTTTTACATAATCTGGACGTAGTCCGTGCCTTGAAGTTTTACTTACAAGCTACTAAAGATTTTCGTCAAACATCTACCCTGTTTGTCGTTTACTCTGGACAGAGGAGGGGTCAAAAAGCTTCGGCAACCTCTCTTTCCTTTTGGCTTCGGAGCATAATACGCCTAGCCTATGAGACTGCTGGACAGCAGCCCCCTGAAAGGATTACAGCTCATTCCACTAGAGCTGTGGCTTCCACCTGGGCCTTTGAAAATGAGGCCTCTGTTGAACAGATTTGCAAGGCCGCGACTTGGTCTTCGCTTCACACTTTTTCCAAATTTTACAAATTTGATACTTTTGCTTCTTCGGAGGCTGTTTTTGGGAGAGAGGTTCTTCAGGCAGTGGTTCCTTCCGCTCCGCTTAATCCTGCCTTGTCCCTCCCATCATCCGTGTACTTTAGCTTTGGTATTGGTATCCCATAAGTAATGGATGATCCGTGGACTGGATACACTTAACAAGAGAAAACATAATTTATGCTTACCTGATAAATTTATTTCTCTTGTAGTGTATCCAGTCCACGGCCCGCCCTGTCCTTTTAAGGCAGGTCTAAATTTTAATTAAACTACAGTCACCACTGCACCCTATGGTTTCTCCTTTCTCTGTTTGTTTTCTGTCGAATGACTGGATATGACAGTTAGGGGAGGAGCTATATAGCAGCTCTGCTGTGGGTGATCCTCTTGCAACTTCCTGTTGGGAAGGAGAATATCCCATAAGTAATGGATGATCCGTGGACTGGATACACTACAAGAGAAATAAATTTATCAGGTAAGAATAAATTATTATTTTTTTTTTAACAAACTGTTTAAGACTGTGTGCAGCTGGGGTTACATAAATCTACTATTGTAAAATGATATTGTCTCACATTGCCCCCCTCAGACAGATCTACAACATGAAAGTACAGAAAAGTACCTTTACAAAGATCATTTCTGAAGCAGGAGGCTTATAAGGATGACGGGAGAGAACTTCTCTGAACGGCAGTGGAGGGGAGGGGCATAACTCTGGCAGCTAAAAGGAAAGGGAATTTAACTTACTAATGCCATAAGCTGGTAGCCTAACCCCAGCCGCAGTTTTCACTGCTAATGTTCTGCAGGGGAGATTCCTCTGCTAGCAAAGTGAAAGCAAATTAGCAGCTGCCACTAGAAGTGTATTGCAGGGAGAAGTGCTGTGATTCATGCACTTCTGTCTGAGTGTACCCATCGCCAGCGGGTTTTCCAGCTCCCTTGTACATATTACAGACAGTGAAGGAAAGGATGATGTGGCGGCGGGTCAATAAAATGCAGATCACAGGGCTGTGATGGACAGCTCAGTATTTCAATGTCCATCTAAAAACTCCTGCCAGTTCTAGAGTGCAGAAGCACGCTCTTCCTTCTATAACACAGCAGCAGCATCACATTGTGGTGTCCCAAACTGCAAGTACTGGTGCCTCCTTGCCCCCCAGACCGACCACAACTACAGTGAGGAAAAGCCTAAAAATGAAATACTTGCACAGCTAAGCTCCCATACACTGCCAGGCTTAGCCAGCTTACTTACCAGTGTTACCGCACTGTACTTCATAGCTCTGCTCTGCTTCTTTCTGCTGTGATACTGAAACTCAGACTCCCCCTTTTCCCGAGGCAGCTATGAGAGATGCCTTAATTGGGGGTTATTTTGATTGGCTGATTCTAAAGGTGTGACTGGCTGACAGATCAGAGTCGGGCTGGCGCTCCTTACCACACATAACTAACTGTTGCACAATTGGAGAGAGGCAGACAAGCTCGCTGCTTCTCCCCTGATATTTGACATCTAAACATTTTTAATTTATTTTTATTTCAATTGTGATTTTTTTTTTTCTTTGCCATGACAGGTGGTGAGGATCTTCCTCCACTGAGTGCACGTCCCTTATCTTTAGCAATGTATATGTATGTGTCTCAATGTTAAAGCCATTTCCCGAGATCTCATATCTGTGCAATTTTTTTATTAGAAATTTTTTATCAGACAGTGTTAATGTGAGTGTAGTTGTACTTTGCAATGTATTTTTGAAGTGTTTTGTGTAAATGTTTGTTTGTTTCGGAAAACAGTTAACCAATGCTCTGAGACTGAGGTAAGAATTGAAGTGTAAAGGGCAATTGCGCTAGCACAAACACAATTGCGCTAGCGCAAAACCGTTTGTGCCTCACTTGTAATCTAGCCCACAGTGTTTTATTAGATTGGGAGAAGATGATGATGTGATTAAAGCAAATGTATTGTATCTCCTTCTCCAAAATTAATTTAAGGGACAGTCTACTCCAGAATTTTTATTGTTTAAAAGATAGATAATCCCTTTATTACCCATTCCTCAGTTTTACATAACCAACACTGTTATGTTAATACACTTTTTACCCCTGTGACTAACTTGTATCTAAGCCTCTGCAGACTGCCCCTTATCTCAGTGCTTTTGACAGACTTGCAATCAGTGCCCTATTATAAGTAACTCCAAGGGCATGAGCACAAAGTTATCTATATCGCACACATGAAGGAACACCCTTTTACTGTGAAAGACTGTCAAATGCATTCAGATAAGAGGCGGCCTTCAAGGGCTTAGATATTAGCATCTTTCAGCTAAGAATACCAAGAGAACAAAGCAAATTTGATGATAAAAGTAAATTGGAAAGTTGTTAAAAAGACATGCCCTATCTGAAGATTGAGTTTTATTTTAACTAGACTGTGCCTTTTAAACGTATCTCATAGTTACAGTTTATTATTTTACATTAAGCAACTGTATCAATCTTAAATTATTTTTTGTTTTGTTTTTTAGGAAAAGAGAATAATGTTAACCTTCGCTTTGCTGCAGATTTCATTGATACAGTAAATCACAAGCTTAGTTGTTCATCTATTAAAAATCCATAAAATCCATGGCAATTCCAGCCATTATCAACCAAAGTTCAGATATAAAACTGTGTCTAATCTGAGTATTTATTTAGATTATGCTTCTATTTATCGGTTGACAACTGTGAAGATCTACCCTTTTAAATAAGTCATTTTTCTTCTTCTTGGCTCTTATGAAACATTTAATGATCTTTTCATGTGCTGTTGGGCTTGTAATGTTGACCAAGACTAATATCTCATTTGACAGTGTGTGAATTTTCTATTATTTTCTGCACTGTTGATGTCAATCAGAGAAAATGTCACATTTCCATGTGCATGTTCAGAAGTTTAATTATGTTTTTTTCTCTGTTGTTTCTCTCCAGGCACCAAACAGAAGACATTGTACACCAAAAGAGAATTACATTATTTATACTTTGTTCATTCACTTAGTCTTCTAGGAAGAGTATTGATATATAAGCATGGAAGGAAATTGTTCCCTGTGAAACTGAAGAATAGAAAAGGTAATTAGAAAGTTTGTTTGTTTTGCTACAGTTAGTTATTTATTTTAATACATGAGATTTATAAAAAAAAATATATTGGTTTTATTTAAATTTCTCCCTTTTATTTATCACACTGCAGATTTTTCATTATTCCTTTAATGAGAACAACATGCTTTTAAACATAAAACAAATCTGGCATTTTAAGTGGGAACATTTTGTGTTATTTGTGAGTGACAGGATAAAAAAAAAATTGTATAAATAAAATAAAAAAATATGACAGATATGAAAATCTAAATAACAAATATCTTTACAAGACAAAATAATATACTTACTCTGACACACACTAACTTTCTTTCTTTTTCCAGAATTGGTTTCTCTTTCTGAGCTGGTGGTATTATTTACTAACATCATGCTGTACTGTCCTAATGACCAAACTAGGACACTTGGAGCCTTTGCTGGTAATTTTCTTTAAACATGATTTTATTGTTAAAACCGTTTGCATTATTGTATTCTATTAAGTTTGTAAAAACCACAGTCATTTCTGTAAACAGAACATAACTTTTAAAAATGGAAGCCCATAAAAGTTTAAAATAGTCATCTACTACACTGTAATATATAACAAAACTAATTTTTAAAACGGCTGCTTAAAGGGACAGTATACACCAATTTTCATATAACTGCATGTAATAGACACTACTATAAAGAAGTATATGCACAGATACTTATATAAAAATCCAGTATAAAACCGTTTAAAAACTTACTTAGAAGCTCCCAATTTAGCTCTGTTAAAAAGGTAGCTATCATTCATCATTCTCTGCATATGAAAAGACTCTTTACACAAACAGGAGCAAGCTGGAGTAGGTATATGTCGGTATTCTCCTAAAACTTTGGGGCTTAATTGGGAGTCTGAAAATCAGAGCAATGTTTTTTAAAAATAAGCAAAAGTACACATTTAAAAAAACCCCCCAAAAAACTGTATGATCTATATAAATGGATCATCCACAAAACATTTATGCAAAGAAAAATTGAGGGTATAATGTCCCTTTAAACAATGTTATTAGAGTAACAGTATGTGTGTGAATATACAGAATTACATATGCATAAGGGTCAAATTAAATTACTTTATGTAAAATGTGATCACTTGCTGATCCAATGTGTAGAAAAATATATTCCTCTTCCTGCTTTGTTTTTTAATGCCAATCCTAATTTTGCAGATTAGATTCCCGTCACCCTGTTGCATATATGTACAAGAATATTTCTCCAACATTGGTGTGTCCGGTAGACGGCGTCATCCATTACTTGTGGGATATTCTCCTCCCCCACAGGGAAAGGCAAGGAGAGCACACAGCAAGAGCTGTCCATATAGTCCCTCCCAGGCTCCGCCCCCCCCCAGTCATTCTCCTTGCCGCTCTGAACAAGTAGCATCTCCTCGGGGATGGTGAGGAGTTTGTGGTGTTTAGTTGTAGTTTTTTATTCTTCTATCAAGAGTTTGTTATTTTAAAATAGTGCTGGTATGTACTATTTACTCTGAAACAGAAAGAGATGAAGAGTTCTGTTTAAAAGAGGATTATGATTTTAGCAGACAGTAACTAAAATCAGTTGCTGTTCCCACACAGGACTGTTGAGATGAGAGAACTTCAGTTGGGGGGAACAGTTTGCAGACTTTTCTGCTCAAGGTATGACTAGCCATTTTTCTAACAAGACTGTGTAATGCTGGAAGGCTGTCATTTTCCCTCATGGGGATTGGTAAGCCATTTTCTTAGTCTCAAACAGAATAAAGGGCTTATTATGGGCTATACACTGGTAGACACTCTTAAGGGCTAAATCGATTGCTTTATTTAAGTATTATATGCAGTTTGAAGTTGAATTTCACACTTTTATAACATTGGGGAACGTTTTTTAGCACCAGGCACTTGTTAAGACACCTTCCCAGTCAGGAAGGGCCTTTCTCTGTAGTAGGCAGAGCCTCATTTTCATGCCATTACTGTGCAGTTACTTTTGAGTACAGTACATGCAGCTGCATGTGTGTGGGTCTGGAATCCACTAAAAACGTTCCTAGAAGGCTTCATTTGATATCATATACCCCCCTGGGATTGGTGAAGTCGCAGCAAAGGCTGTAGCTGGGACTGTAAGGGGGTTAAAATTAAAAACGGCTCCGGTTTCCACATTTTAAGGGTTAACAGCTTGAAAATTGGGGTGCAATACTTTGAATGCATTTAGACACTGTGGTGAAAATTTGGTAAAAATTGGATAATTCCTTCATAGTTTTTCACATATTCAGTAATAAAGTGTGCCCTGTTTAACATTTAAAGAGACAGTAACGGTTTTGTTTTAAAACGGTTTTTGTGCTTTATTAACCAGTTTAAGCCTGTTTAACATGTCTGTACCTTCAGATAGATCATGTTCTGTATGTATGGTAGCCAATGTGGTTCCCCCTTCAAATATGTGTGATAATTGTGCCATAGCGTCCAAACAAAGTAAGGACAGTACTGTCACAAATTGTAAAGTTGCCCAGGATGATTCCTCAGATGAAGGAAGTAGACATAGTTCTACATCATCTCCTTCTGTGTCTATACCAGTTATGCCCGCGTAGGCGACCTTTAGTACTTCTAGCGCTAATGCTTGTTACTATGCAGCAATTGACGGCAGTAATGGATAACTCCATAGCTAATATTTTATCCAAAATGCCAGCATTTCAGAGAAAGCGCGATTGCTCTTTTTTAAACACTGTAGAGCAGGAGGGCGCTGATGATAATTTTTCTGTCATACCCTCACACCAATCTGAAGTGGCAGTGAGGGAGGGTTTGTCAGATGGGGAAATTTCTGATACAGGAAGAATTTCTCAGCAGGCAGAACCTGATGTTGTGACATTTAAATCAAAATTAGAGCATCTCTGCGCATTACTTAAGGAGGTGCTATCTACTCTGGATGATTGTGACAATCTGGTCAACCCAGAAAAATTGTGCAAGATGGACAAGTTCCTTGAGGTCCCGGTGCACCCTGATGCTTTTCTGATACCTAAACGGGTGGCGGACATAGTGAATAAGGAGTGGGAGAAGCCAGGCATACCTTTTGTCCCTCCTCCTATATTTAAGAAATTGTTCCCTATGGTCGACCCCAGGAAGGACACATGGCAAACAGTCCCTAAGGTCGAGGGGGCGGTTTCTACTCTAGCCAAGCGCACGACCATTCCTATTGAGGGCAATTGTGCTTTCACAGATCCTATGGATAAAAAATTGGAGGGTTTGCTTAAAAAGATTTTTGTACAGCAAGGTTACCTCCTTTAACCTATTTCGTGCATTATTCCTGTCACTACAGCGGCGTGGTTCTGGTTCGAGGAACTGGAAAAGTCGCTCAGTAGGGAGACTCCGTATGAGGAAGTCATGGACAGAATTCACGCACTTAAGTTAGCTAATTCCTTTATTTTAGACACCGCTTTGCAGTTAGCGAGGTTAGCGGCGAAAAATTCAGGGTTTACAATTGGGGCGCGTAGAGCGCTCTGGCTAAAGTCTTGGTCGGCGGATGTATCTTCCAAGACAAAATTGCTTAATACCCCTTTCAAAGGTAAGACCCTTTTTGGGCCAGAATTGAAAGAGATTATTTCAAACATCACTGAGGGAAAGGGCCATGCCCTCCCACAAGATTAACCTTTCAAGGCTAAGAATAAGTCCAATTTTCGTTCCATTCGCAATTTCAGGAACGGACCGGCTTCCAACTCGGCAGCCTCTAGACAAGAGGGTAACGCTTCCCAGACTAAACCAGCTTGGAAATCAATGCAAGGCTGGAACAAGGGTAAACAGGCCAAGAAGCCTGCTGCTGCTACCAAAACAGCATGAAGGGGTAGCCCCCGATCCGGGACCGGATCTAGTAGGGGGCAGACTCTCTCTCTTTGCTCAGGCTTAGGCAAGAGATGTTCAGGATCCCTGGACACTAGAAATAGTCTCTCAGGGTTTTCTTCTGGAGTTCAAGGAACTACCCCCAAGGGGAAGGTTCCACATGTCTCACTTATCTTCAAACCAAATTAAAGATGGGAGTGATACACCCAGTTCCAACTGTGGAACAAGGTCGGGGGTTTTACTCAAATCTGTTTGTAGTTCCAAAAAAAGAGGGAATTTTCAGACCAATTCTGGATTTAAAAATTCTAAACAAATTTCTCAGAGTTCCATCGTTCAAATGGAAACCATTCGAACAATTTTATCTACAATCCAGGAGGGTCAATTTATGACTACCGTGGATTTAAAGGATGCGTATCTACATATTCCTATCCACAAAGATCATCCAAGGATTTTCACAAAGGTGCTAGGGTCCCTTCTAGAGGTTCTAAGACCAAGGGGTATTGCAGTGGCACCTTATCTGGAGGACATTCTAATCCAAACGTTGTCTCTTTCCAAAGCAAAGGCTCATACAGACATTTTTCTAGCCTTTCTCATATCTCACGGGTGGAAGGTGAACGTAGAAAAGAGTTCCCTGTCTCCGTCGACAAGAGTTCCCTTCTTGGGAACGATAATAGATTCTTTAAAAATGAAGATCTTCCTGACAAAAGTCAGAAAGTCAAAGCTTCTAAAGCTTGTCAAGTTCTTCACTCTATTCTGCAGCCTTCCATAGCTCAGTGCATGGTAGTAGTAGGGTTGATGGTTGCAGCAATGGACATAGTTCCTTTTGCTCAAATTCATCTAAGACCATTACAACTGTACATGCTCAAGCAGTGGAATGGGGACTATACAGACTTGTCTCCAAAGATTCAAGTAGACCAGATGACCAGAGACTCACTCCGTTGGTGGTTGTCACAGGATCACCTGTCTCAGGGAATGAGTTTCCGCAGACCAGAGTGGGTCATTGTCACGACCGATGCCAGTCTATTAGGCTGGGGCGCGGTCTGGGATTCCCTGAAAGCTCAGGGTCTATGGTCTCGGGAAGAGTCTCTTCTCCCGATAAACATCCTGGAACTGAGAGCGATATTCAATGCTCTCCGGACTTGGCCTCAACTAGCGAAGGCCGGATTCATAAGATTCCAGTCAGACAACATGACGACTGTAGCTCACATCAACCATCAGGGAGGAACAAAGAGTTCCTTGGCGATGAGAGAGGTATCCAAGATCATCAAATGGGCGGAGGATCACTCCTGCCATCTATCTGCAATTCACATCCCAGGAGTAGACAACTGGGAGGCGGATTATCTGAGTCGTCAGACTTTCCATCCGGGGGAGTGGGAACTCCACCCGGAGGTTTTTGCCCAGTTGACTCAATTATGGGACATTCCAGACATGGATCTGATGGCGTCTCGTCAGAACTTCAAGGTTCCTTGCTACGGGTCCAGATCCAGGGATCCCAAGGCGACTCTAGTGGATGCATTAGTGACGCCTTGGTCGTTCAACCTAGCTTATGCATTTCCACCGTTCCCTCTCCTTCCCAGGCTTGTAGCCAGGATCAAACAGGAGAAGGCCTCAGTGATTCTGATAGCTCCTGCGTGGCCACACAGGACTTGGTATGCAGACCTGGTGAATATGTCATCGGCTCCACCATGGAAGCTACCTTTGAGACAGGATCTTCTAGTGCAAGGTCCATTCGAACATCCAAATCTATTTTCTCTCCAGCTGACTGCTTGGAAATTGAACGCTTGATTTTATCCAAGCGCGGGTTTTCAGATTCAGTGATAGATACTCTGGTCCAAGCCAGAAAACCTGTGACTAGAAGGATTTACCATAAAATATGGAAAGGATATATCTGTTGGTGTGAATCCAAGGGATTCTCATGGATTGATATTCCCAGGATCCTCTCCTTTCTAGCAAGAAGGTTTGGATAAGGGATTGTCAGCAAGTTCTCTAAAAGGACAGAGATCTGCTTTATCTGTCTTGTTACACAGACGACTGGCAGCTGTGCCAGATGTACAAGCTTTTGTACAGGCTTTGGTCAGAATCAAACCTGTTTACAGACCTTTGACTCCTCCCTGGAGTCTAAATTTAGTTTTTTCAGTTCTTCAAGGGGTTCCATTTGAACCCTTACATTCCATAGATATCAAGTTACTATCTTGGAAAGTTCTGTTTTTGGTTGCTATTTCTTCTGCTAGAAGAGTTTCTGAACTATCTGCTTTGCAGTGTGATCCACCCTATCTGGTGTTCCATTCAGATAAGGTTGTTTTGCGTACCAAGCCTGGTTTTCTTCCAAAAGTTGTTTCCAACAAGAATATTAACCAGGAAATAGTTGTCCCTTCTTTGTGTCCGAATCCAGTTTCAAAGAAGGAACATTTGTTACACCATTTAGATGTAGTCCGTGCTTTAAAGTTCTATTTAGAAGCAACAAAGGATTTCAGACAAAACTTCTTTTTTGTTTGTCGTTTATTCTGGTAAGAGGAGAGGACAAAAAGCTACTGCTACCTCTCTTTCTTTCTGGCTGAAAAGCATTATCCGATTGGCTTATGAGACTGCCGGATGGCAGCCTCCTGAACGAATCACAGCTCACTCTACTAGGGCTGTGGCTTCCACATGGGCCTTCAAGAACGAGGCTTCTGTTGATCAGATATGTGAGGCAGCAACTTGGTCTTCTCTGCACACTTTTGCCAAATTCTACAAATTTGATACTTTTTGCTCCTTCGGAGGCTATTTGTGGGAGAAAGGTTTTGCAAGCCGTGGTGCCTTCTGTTTAGGTAACCTGATTTGCTCCCTCCCTTCATCCGTGTCCTAAAGCTTTGGTATTGGTTCCCACAAGTAATGGATGACGCCGTGGACCGGACACACCAATGTTGGAGAAAACAGAATTTATGCTTACCTGATAAATTACTTTCTCCAACGGTGTGTCCGGTCCACGGCCCGCCCTGGTTTTTTAATCAGGTTTGAAAAATTTCTCTCTCTATACACTACAGTCACCACGGCACCCTATAGTTTCTCCTTTTTTTCTCCTAACCGTCGGTCGAATGACTGGGGGGGGCGGAGCCTGGGAGGGACTATATGGACAGCTCTTGCTGTGTGCTCTCCTTGCCTTTCCCTGTGGGGGAGGAGAATATCCCACAAGTAATGGATGACGCCGTGGACCGGACACACCGTTGGAGAAAGTAATTTATCAGGTAAGCATAAATTCTGTTTTTTTTTGTGTGTTTTCTATGTGACACATACACATATCTGCAGTATGCAGAAACCTCAAATCAGTGGGATACATCAAAAGTAGAAGTTTAAAAAAAAAAAAAATTAAGTTAGAAATTTTTTACGTTTTTAAGTGGATGTATGACCTTTCTTGAGCTTCTATGTTTAAATCTTTGCTCATACTTTTGTTATATTATTTATATAAAACTTTGAATAAGTAACAGATGTATTGAACACATTAGGGACAATTTTTAGTTCATACAGTGCAACTTTACATTCTAGACAAAAACCTGGTAAAATAATTCCTCTATTATAAAACATGCTCTCTCCCAATTCCAGGATACTGCTAATTGATCCCCAGTTAACACCCATTTCCCAAGCTATTGCCTATATGCTTTGAATTTTACCTCCCAACTCTATACTTCACTTTTGTTCGCTTGGCACTGATTTCTACTTTTAAACTTTATATTACAACTGATACAGTATGAAAGTCCCAGCTAATGTTTTTACTCTCTCTAGATTCACCCAAGACATGTCTCTCTTGTTGTTCTCTCACATCTGCAGACATTTAATACTTTTTATATTAAGACTGTTAAATAAATTAGAGGGAAATTGGTTCCATAAAGATTGGTAACAGATGACACAGAAGACATCTAAAGTACTGATAAGTTTCTTTCCTGGTCATTAGACTTTATAATCTGTATATAGCTTCTCTAGCACGATCACATATTTTTTGTAAACTGGATTGCACTGTGTATTTTTTTCGTATGTTATCTTCTGAGATTTAAAGCCTTGGCTATATTAACATTGAATAAAACGACACTCGCACACCAAGTATGTGAGTGAATTTAGGTTATCATGGCTCCGGAATAATAGAGAATCACTCCCACCTCCGCATATAAATATATGTGTTAAATCCAGACACATAAAACACTCTGCAGTCTATATGAAGGCTTAACTTGTTAAGCTAAGTATATATAGTAATGGCAAATATGTAATCAACATAGTTATACACTTTAATGCTGAGCGTGTAAGATCTGGCATACAAGTAATATAAAAGGAAATGTTACCTTGAATCTCCTAAAACGGACGTCAGACTTCATCAGAATAGACAGTTTTTCTCCTTTATGTTATTCATATCTGGGGTGTGCAAGGTTTTGGAAGCTGATTAAATTCCTACTTGTTGGTGGAGGAGTGTTTTTTGCTGGTTCTAGGAAACAGCACAACACGCCTCCTCAGAGGTTTATGGCTCAGTTCAAGTGCAGTGTCATCCTTTTGGGTCTCTGACATGAGATCCTATGGTTCTGATTGTTGGGCGGCTGCTTGGTCCTCCTAACATTCTTATTCTTTTTATTTTTTGCTACTATCAAGGAAGCCTTCGGGAGTTTGGTTTTCTTGCAGGCTGTGGTGCCCTCAGGTTGGGCCGCCTCTTATTTTGTACCCTCCCGTTAGCATTCAGTGTCCTCTGTAGCTTGGGTATGATTTCCCACAAGTAATGAATGCAGCTGTGGACTCTCCCTGTATTTAGAAGGAAAACATAAATTATGACTTACCAGTTAATTTCCTTTCCTTCGATACAGGGAGAGTCCACAGCTCCCGCCCGTGCTCTCTGGTGGGAGGCCCTAAATTTATGTTGTTTCTTCTGGCACCTTTTTTTTTTTTTTAAACAAGCTTTATTGAAAGTATAAGTCAATGAAACAGCATTAAAGTGCATCTGTACATAGTGTAGATCCGTAAACAGAGAATCGTCAATCTATTGGTATCATAAATCAACACATAAATAAAAAGATACAGGCATAACTCAGTTCCTTTAACACGGAAAATAGTTGTCCTCGATCCCAATTAGGAATATTCAATAATGTCCGTGTCAGTCCTTGGATCTGAACAAGTTTATAAAGCTTGACAGTTTTGTAATTTTAATAAATTTGTAATATGCAAAAATATACAAATCAATATTAAATTTATAAGACAGATTGTGTGTCCGGAAGGATTCTGAAGTAAAAAAGGAGGAGGAAGAGAGTAGGGAAGGAGAAAGGATTTACATTGCAAAGGATGGGTAGAACGGGGGAGGGAGAGAGAAAAAAAAATGGGGGGAGGGGGTAATGGAGAAGAGTTGGGGGAAGCTGTCTGATATCCTGGTATATAGCTGGGTGGTGTTTATGAAATAAAAACTACTGTAGGCAACAGAGGTCATTAAAGTGAGGTTCCATTCCTTATCGCCAACATCATCTCATGAGTTCCTAGTTGTTGATTTTCAAGTAATATAATCTTTCCAGATTCAATAAGTCCTCTACTGAGGAGTGCCATTCCTCAAGGGTGGGAATCCGTGAAGACTTCCACCTCCGAGGAATAAGCCTTTTGGCGCCTGTAAGCATGATCAAAAGAAGAGCCCTAGTGGGGGCGTCTCTGGTCTTGGGGAGGTGTAATAGTAACATTGTCTCACAAGATGCCTTAAAGACATCTTGTGAGGTAGGGCCTAGCAACTACGGACTGCACCGCTTCCTTTTCTTCTCCCACCCTACATTCTTTGTGGACTCCACAGCTTGGGTAAAGATTCCAATATGTAAGAATAGGATTTTGTGTACTCTCAGTACCATTAAAAAGAAATGATAATTTATTCTTACCATATAAATTATTATTATTTTTTTTCTTGGTAGTGATTGTCCACAAAACTTGATATTAATTTTAGTGGCCGCAGTCTAATTTGCACCTCTTTGCCTCTTTTTTCTCTTTTACTTTTCCTATCCTCAGTTTGAACTACTGGGAGGGTGGACTAAGTAGGAGGGAAAGTTGAATGCTCTGCTTGGGGTGTCTTTTTGATGTATGTGATATATTTACCATATGTAAAAATATGACTTCATGGACTCCCACTACCAAGAAAGTTTTTTTTTTTTATCGGGTTAGAATAATATATATATATATATATATATATATATATATATATATATATATATATATATAATATATTTATATTTACAGGTGGCCCTCGGTTTACAACGGTTCAATTTGCACCGTTTCAGAATAACAACCTTTTTTTCAGTCATGTCACTGCTATTGAAAAGCATTGAGAAGCAATGCATTGATTAAAATAGCCAGTAGGTGGAGCTGTCTGCTTGTGTTGCAGCAAATATATGCAAGCCAAGCAAGCTGAAATTGATCAGTTTAACCAGACCTGAGCTATCGAGCAGCTTGCAAAGGAACAAGATCTTCCTGTCTATAAATCAGTCCAGATTGGAATGCATAGAAAGAACTGTTTGCAGAAAAATGCAAGTAAAGTCTGTGTTGTGTGATTATTTTATTAAGTTTATAATGCTGTTTAGCAAATGTTTTTGTTCATTTAACTTAGTTTAATTTTATATTCTGTGTTGTGTGATTATTTTATTAGGTTTATAATGCTGTTTAGCATTTAAAGTCTTTATTTCAAAGCTTTAAAAATAATGTATTAGGTGTTACTTATGCCAATTTTGAGAGGGGCCTGGAACCTAACTCCCTCACTTCCCATTGACTTACATTATAAACTGGGTTTCAATTTACAACGATTTCGATTTACATCCATTCCTTCTGGAACCTAACCCCGGCGTAAACTGAGGGCTACCTGTATATTTATAAATATATATTTTTTTTATTGGAATTTTTTTTTTAATTTCAACTTGTGGCATACATAGGTCAAAAAGAAAATAATTATAGCAGTAGCAAAAATACAATCAATAGTCACATTTAGGTTCAAATTTGTAAGTAGAAGCATGTAAATCTTGTTACATAGTTCAGATGATGTCCGTTTGCAGCGTGTATTGTAAGTCCGTATAAAAGTTCTAAAGTTTGATGCCACCTTTTGGACTCTGTTATCATGTTCTACTTGTAGCCCATTGCACTCTTATTTGCAAATTTCCAATACTTTTATAATGCACAAATATCAAATCCAACAAATGAAATCATAAACAATAAACAATAAATTCAATGTAATAAACAGTATGTAAGAATATATACAGATCCTGAACGGAACTGTTTATTTTGTATTATTGTTATATGCCGCCTTGGGGTATTATTATTAGTGTGAAGGATGGGAGATCCATAAATTTTGGTTAGTATTTATTATTATAGTGGGTGGGAAGGGGAACTTAGGGGAGCTTATCTTTTTGTACCATATATAAGGGAGTATTGGATGGGGGGAGCTGAGGTAGTTAGGTGGGTCTTGTATCCCATAGGAACATTATTTCTGCGTGTGTGTTGAGCATATTTGATATGAGGTAGTTATACCTTTCTAGTTTAAGGTTGTTCTGTGTTTCATGTAACCACATTTGTAGGGTGGGGTTGTTTCATTTTTCCACATTTGTGGAATAAGTTGGTGTGCACTATTTATCATAAAAATGTAACATGCAGTTTTGATTTGAGATTGGGATACCTATGACACAGGAATATTAATGGGTCAGGGGTTATGGGTGCCTAGAGTGTTTTGCATGTATAGTATGATAGATGTCCAGAAGGTTTGTATTTTGGGGCATGCCCACCAGATGTGGAACAAAGTACCTTCATTTGAGCAAAGCATCCAGCAACAGTTTGAAGAGTTAGGGAAGATGTATTTGATTAATAATTTGGTGTTAGTCTCTAAGAGTTTAGCCGAATGTGCTTATTTTTTTTTATAGAGGTAAAGATTGAGTGCCATTCTGCTGCTGGAATTAGAAATGGTCAGTCTCTATCTCAGTATTTGGTGAAGGTCGGCAAATCATTTTCACTTGGCGTGGTAAGCAGTTTGTAGGTCAGTGTGATGGATAGGTGAGGATGAGCTACACATCTTTTCAAACTGATTTTGTTGTCTTGTTAAGTTACATTTATGTGCAGTTTGGAGAAAATGGTTAAGTTGAAGATATCTAAACCACATTGTAAAGAATCCATCTCCTAGGTGTTCGATAGATTGTCTAGGTAGTAGCCTGCCATCTTCCACTAAAATGTATGTGGGTAGTAGGAGGTGTATGTCCTTGGTTCCAGTGGGGGTGAATGTGAGGCCTGGTTGGAAGCTGTTATTTTGTAATGAAGGTGTAATTGGGGAGGTTAATTTTGGGTGTGGTTCCGTTTGGTATTGGGAAGGGGTCAGACTTATTGTACTATATGTTCTGAGGTTAGAGTGGGCTGCTGCAAGAGAGCTTAGGGGGACTGTGAGGGTCATGAGAAGGTTGTTGGCAAATAATGCCAGTTTATATTCTGAGGTTTTGATTTTGATGCCTTCGACCAGTGGTTATGTGCGTAAGATAGTGGCAAGAACCGCCATAGAGAAAACATAATAGGGGTCTGGTTTCGTTTTGGATTAGGAAGGCGTTTGACAATAGGCCATTAACTTTAATTAGAACCACCATAGAGAAAACATAATAGGGTCTGGTTCCGTTTCAGATTGGGAAGGGGTATGACAGTAGGCCATTTACTTTAATTTTGACAGAGAGGGTGGTATAAAGAGTAGAGATTTTAGATAAGAATTCTCTGAGTAGACCAAATTTGTGAAGGGTGCATATTAGGAATGTCCAGTCTAGCCAGTCGAACGCCTTTTCGGCATCTGTGAAAAGTGTTGGGATTTTGTGTTGGGAGAAATAGTGTAGTAGGTGTAATGCATTAACCGTATTATCCTTATCTTCTCTCTGTGGTAGAAATCCTGTTTGGTCATTGTGAATATAGTATGGAAGGTATAGGTTGAGTCAGTTGGCAAGTATTTTTGAGTAAAATTTTAGGTCAACATTGAATAGGGAAATGGGTCAAAAGTTGGAGCGGGAGTCAGTTGGTTTACTAGGTTTGGGCAATACAGTTATATTTGCTTCTAACATGCTTGGTGGAAATGGGTGATCTGAGCCTATGAAGTTGAATAGTTTTAGAAGGTGTGGGGTGATATTCTGTTTGTATAGCTTGTAAAGAAATTACTAAAACTGTCTGGTCCAGGGCTTTTCCCTTGTTTGTGGGATTTGTTAGCGTTCTCTAATTCTTGTTGGTTTATGGCATGGCTTAAAACTTGAAGCTGTTCAGAGTGGATCTGGGGGAGTTGAAGCTGGTCAAGGTATTTGTTGCATATCTTTTTATGGTCCTCCATGACGCGGGTAGGGAATAAGTTATATAATATAGCATAGTATTTACATACTCGTTAGGTATTGATTTGGAGTTTGTTGTCTTAGTAGAGTCAATGAGTGTATATATGATGAAGTGAGTTAACGCTTTAGGGCTCTAGCTACAGTGGGTACTGAAAGTAATCACATTTTGTTGCTTTGCAGCCAGAAACAAAGACAGGCACAGTTTTTGTTTATCCAGTTGTAATAACTCAGTGCAACTTATAGCATCCAAGTGAAATATATAACACCAACATGTCAGGTAAAAATAAAGACAATTCAAAAACAGAATCACTGAGTTTCAAAAATTATTACCCCCTTGTGTCAGTATTTTTTTGAACCACCTTTTGTTTTAATTACAGCCTTTAGTCTGTTGGGATATGCCCCTACTAACTTTGCACATCTAGACTGTGCAATATTTGCTCACTCTTCTTTGCAGAACTGCTCCAGTTCTGTTACATTTGATGGTGACCGTTTGTGGACTGCAGTCTTCAAGTCATGCCACAGATATTCAATGGGGTTTAAGTATGTGCTCTGACTAGGCAATGCAAGGACATTCACCTTTTTCTCCTTCAACCACTATGTGGTCATTTTTGCTGTGTGCTTTGGGTCATTGTCATGTTGGAAGGTAAGCCTTCTTCCCATTGACAACTTCCTGGCAGCGGGAAGAAGATTTTCCTCAAGAATTTGTTGGTATTTTGCCCCATCCATTATTCCTTCTATCCTGACAAGTGCTCCAGTGCCTGCTGCAGAGAAACACCCCCCATAATAGGATATTACCACCTGCATGCTTTACTGTAGGTATGCAGTTATTTTTGGATGGTGAGCTGTATTGGATTTCCTCCAGACATATTGTTTGGTGTTGAGGCCAAATAATTCAATTTTAGTCTCATCTGACCATAGCACCTCACCTCACCTGAGTCACCTCAGTCGTGACTGCATGTGACCTTTCTTGAGTAGTGGCTTTTTTCTTGCAACCCTCCAATATAAGCCAAATTTGTGGAGAATTTGTGATATTGTTGTCACATGCACACAACTGCTTCAGAGTTGTTGTGGGCCTCTTGGTAGCCTCTCTGACCAGTTTCCTCCTGGCTCTTTTAACCAGTTTGGAGCGACGTCCTGATCCAGAGAGGGTCTTTGTCGTACCAAATACCTTTCACTTCTTAATAGACTTCACTGTGCTTATAGGCATTGATAAAGCCTTTGATATTTTTGTGTATCCATCTCCTGACTTGTGCTTGTCCGCAACATTATCCCGGAGACATTTTGACAGTGCATTGCCACCCATAGTTGATTGTTTGCTTCAATTGCACTACCAGGGACTGAGATGCTCCAGGAAAGCTCTTTTCATGCTGAGCTAATCAATATGCCCACAGTTGAAGGTCAAATGACTTTGTGCGCGCCTTTGAGTAGGTGATTAGCTACACCTAATTGAATTGTCTTTGTTTTTGCCTGACATATTGGTAAAATTAGGTAATATGAGACAGGACCACTGTTAGTGCTCTGGCATAGGGGTTAAACTGCTACACCCCAGAGTAATATGTGAAATACAAAAGGGATGCCAGCACTTGGATACAAAGTTATAAATTTATTATAGACCTGATAAAAATTGCGACGTTTCGGGGTGACCCCCCTTAATTATACAATTACACCCCCAAAACGTCACAATTTTTATCAGGTCTATAATAAATTTATAACTTTGTATCCAAGTGCTGGTATCCCTTTTGTACCTGACATATTGGTGTTATATCTTTAACGTGGATGTTATAAGTTGCACTGAGTAAATACAACTGGATAAACAAAATCTGTGTCTGTCTTTATTTCAGGCTGTAAAGCAACAGAATTTTTTTCAAAAGGGGGGTGTTTCTTTTCAATACCCCCTGTAATAGCCTACCTGGTTTGTTCCCTTTTATGTAGTATTTGTGACGTAGGAAGAACGCTGTGTTTTGGGTTTTAATGTCTAGGAAGTCATTGAGTTGCTGTCTGGCCTGGTTAAGTTTATTCTGTATTTCCAAGTCTGCAGGGTGTCCCTTGTGGAAGTAATCTAGTTTGGGTATATCTTGTGTTAGTATAAAGTAATTTTGTCTTGCTTGCTTGTTTTTAAAAGTTTTATGTTTCATTAGAATGCCCCTGATTACATATTTGTAAACTTCCCATGTTACAATTGGTGTGGTATCTTCGGTGGTATTGATAGCAAAATACTCTTGGAGTGCACATTCTATATTTATTTTAATCAAAGGGTCTGATAATAGTGTTTCGTCTAGTCTCCATTGGAAAGGATGTATTGGTATTGGGGGTCAAGCGAAGGAGCTGCTGACAGCTGCTGTCAGTTAAGTGGTCCGGCCACCTAATAGAATGATGTGTAAGAATCATAGGTTTAGTAGGGAGAGATTATCTGCCATAATATAATCAATTCTAGAGTAAGATTTGTTTGGATTTGCTTATGGGGTAAAGATGTCTCCATGTGTTGTGAAGGATTAGTAGTGATAAGTTGTTCCAAACAGAGTGTAGAGTGTTGCTCGGGAGTTTTATATGTGGATTAGTGCTGTCTATAGTTGGATTCAGTGGAAGATTAAAGTCTCCTGCAAGAATTAATGGACCTTTTAGATACATGAGTATATAGTTGCTTGTTTATTGGAAGAAGGATGCCTGGTTTGTATTTGGGGCATAGATGTTGACTAATGTTATTGGTTTCCCATATAGAAGGCCATGTAAACCCAAGTATCTGCCTTCTTTATCTTGATCTTTGTGAAAAGAGTTTAAATGGGGTTGATTTGTGATTTTTATGGGGTTACTGCTGTGAAAATTATTTGGGTAGTTGGATGAGATGTATTTGGGTTCATCTCTTATACTTAGCTATTATTAGAAACTTGGTATGCTAGTACAAGAATAACTGTTAGAGACTGTCAGCATCATCCTAATTAGTTTTACAGATGTTATGATGCAAATATTTCCAATGTTATAGAATTGTTTGACGATTACAAAACAAAATTCAATTGCTACCACTACATTGGGTCCAATGAGCTTAGTTTTAAAAAAATGTTTTATTTCAGCACACTCACAATCAACAACATTCTGTGTCAAGAAAAAAGTTTGAAATTGCAATATTTGTTGTAATGGAAGCTACACCAAAAATCAATATTCACTTGACTCAAATGGCCATTTCTATTATGTATAACAAAAACAAATTATGTTAAACTTTTAATGCAAAATATTCTAAAGAAAACCCTATTTAAAGGGACATAAAATGTGATAGTTTGCTAGGGCATTTTATTATTGCACTAGTGCTTGCACAGAAGTGTGTTAGCCTCTTGCAAAAGCGTTAAACACATAGTCAATGTCAGTTCTGAGACAGCAATACACATCTGTGCAGACCCAGATGTGCTCATAGGACATGTTTATTGAAAAGCCATTAGTGTATTGCTTTTCTGGAGATGACTTTGACTATGTGCTTAACATTTTGTTGGAGTTAAACACAGTTTTGTGTTGTAGATTATATGTAATCCAGGGGTCAACAAATGTGCTAAAAATTGGAAATTTAATTTACCACAAAACACAAAACATACCACACTTACTTGATAAAAGAACAGATTAACAATTTGTAATGTGATGTGTGTGTGTGTGTATGTATATATATATATATATATATATATATGTATACACACACACACACACACACACACATATACATACATACAAACAAATATGCCATGTGAGTGGTTTACACACATACACATTTTACAGCCTTACAGTCTACAAACTTTGTTGTCAAAGTGCCCTAAAGGCTGTAAATCACAATTGGCAGCTTGTAATAAAGAGCAGAGCAGCACATAACCTCCTCACCTCCAATGCCTTTATAGAACAAAAACATTCACCCTGAAGCAGAATTTAACCCCCTGGCTATCAAAATGCACTACAGCACATAACAAGTGAATACACTGCAACCCTCTCTGGTAGCCAAAGGGTTAAAGTGCTCTGCTTGTTATGTTGTCATTCTAGGCAGCATTAGAAGCCTTGTGCAGTCCTAACCTGTTGTTCTGAAGCTTTCATTCCTTCAACAAAAAGTATCTGAACCACATCAGCATGGAGCTTGGCTGTGTGAGGCAACAGAAGTACATAAAATAAAAGTGAAACTAAACATGCCTGGCGAAGATGGGAGGGGTTTAGTTTTAATCTTTGCCCCTCTCTCTTTCATGGCTCCCTCAACTGCTGTAACATATTCCCAATGAAACACTCAACTCTGTAAGCACCTGGCAGCACAATTCTTACTAAAATTAATGCCCTCACACAAAAAACAAAAAACAAAAAAAAAACATTTTTTTTATTTTTTTATTTTTTATCACTGACAGGCAGACGCCCCTCACTGCAAGGCGCCTGTAGGCACATGCCTACTGTGCCTAATGGGAAATCCGGCCCTGGTTAACACAGCTTGGCCTTGATGCCAAAAACTTTCAGGATGCGTGGGGATACCACAGTCTAAATAAACTATTTCAAATGCCAATATAAGGGTAATGGAAATACTTTTAAACAATTTAATACACTCCAGCAGGTAAAGTGGATCATTGGGAACAAATTAATGGGGAGAACATTTTTGAGTAAACTGTCCCTTTAAAGGGACAGTTAACACCAACATTTTTATTGTTTAGAAAGATAGATAACACCTTTACTACCCATTCCCCAACTTTGCACAACCGACATTGTTATATTTATATACATTATAACTTTTAAACCTCTAAATTTCTCCCTGTTTCCAAGCCACTAAAGACAGCCTCTTATCACATGCTTTTTTTATTTGATTTTCACAACAGGAGACTGCTAGTTGATATGGGCCATATAGATAACATTGGTATGCCGTGAAATGTTGGCAGACACTTCACTAATTGGCTAAAATGTAAGACAATAGATAATAAATAAAAAGTCATGTGATAAGGGGGCTGTCAGAAGAGGCATAGATACAAGGTAATCACAGAGGTAAAAAATAAAATTATATAACCATGATGGCTGTGCAAAACTTGGGAATGGGTAATAAAGTGATTATCTTTTTACAGAATAAAAAAATTGATATTGACTGTCCCTTGAAATTACCTTAGGAAGCCTTCAACTTTTTTTAAATGCATCTCAAAACTCTCTGGGACATAACAGAATATGTTCTATTTATTCATATATATATATATATATATATATATATATATATATATATATATATATATATATATATATATATATATATATATATATATATATATATAAAAATAATGGTATTGTGGTACAATATCTATCTGTCGATATACAGTATGTGTGTGTTCATATATATTTATGTGTGTGTATATATATATATATATATATATATATACACATCTTTAGCAATGTAGATGTATGCATCTCAATGTTAAAGCCCTTTGCCTGCCTTTTTTTTCTAACACCTGAGATCTCATATCTCTAAGCCCTTATAACTTTTTTGCAATATTTTTTGAGAAATAATTTAATATTAGATGTTGTTATTATGAATGTAAGTGAACGTTGTAATGTATTTTTGATGTGTTTTGTGACATTTTTTTGTTTAGCAAATCAGATAACCACAGCTTTGAGGACCCCCTAACCCGACAAGCATTTACTTTCAACTTGTAATACCAGCGCATATTAAACCTGCACGCAAACTAATGCAAAAACCTGATATTGCAGTCATAGCACTATTTTCTAATGTATATTTTTCCTCTGTCTCAATCCTGTAAAATCTTGAATATTTGGAAACTTTTACTAGTAACAGCATGAGCTGTATAGTATTATATAACTCATGCCAGGGAACAAACTTTTCCCAGTTTTAACAATTTTAGCTGTAAATTATTTTTACCTATATAAAAAAAACAAAAAACTTTTCTTTCAAAAATATTCAATATGGTGTTACCTTTGTTTATTTATTAATTAATTCACAGTTGCTAAATATGTGCCTTGTTTAATCTTTTAATATATTTATGATTATACTTGTAGGAAGCTATGCTCCTTCAAGCTTAGCTATGGAAGTACTCAGGATGCTTTGTGATCGCAAGGAATGTGCCAATGAATGTTTATTTACTGGAGCAGTTATTGATTCCCTTCTGTCTCCAGTACAAAAGCTTTTGAAAGGAAAAAAGGTTGGTACAATGTTTTTTTTTAAAAATTTTTATTAAATACTGAGTATATACCTCTTTGTTTAAGGGCTATTTTTTTTTAAATATTATTGTGTTTGTTTTTGGAGATGTTCAGAGTTATGTCTGTTCCTTAGTTAGAGGCAGTAGCCTGTATTCCATCACACCTTGAAGGAACATTAAACACTTTGAGATGATAATATAAAATGATAAATTGAATATATATGAAAAAGTCTGCAATATACTTTAATTATTTATTTTACCCCCCTTTCCTGTAATTCCATTCAGAAATTGTGAGCTTTTCAGCTTCTGTTAGAAATGGAAGTGCAGAACACATATTCCAAACAGCCATTGGCTGCACACTCTAGTGACCTATTTATAACTGTCCCTAATTGGCCACAGTAGAGAAGGTAACCTAAGTAACAACATGGCAGCTTTGTTTTATAGAAACTAAAATTTTACACTGAATTTGTCAATATTTAAACATCTAATGTTAAAAACTAAATTTTCATGTTATTCTCAGACTAATCTTTTTTGTTGAATACGTCATTCTAGCATTTGTTTAGTGTTTAATGTCCCTTTAATGCTCATTCAATACGTTTCACTGGTTTTTCAGATTTGAGCCCCTTACAATCTATTTTCCTTCTTAATATAAGAAGAGACCACGGCTTCATTCCTTACTGTTGGGAAATACTGAACCTGGCCACCAGGAGGATGCAAAGACACCCCAGCCAAAGGCTTAAATACCTCTCCCACTCCCCCCATTCCCCAGTCATTCTTTGCCTTTCATCATAGGAGGATGGCAGAGAAGTGTCAGAAGATTTCGGAGTAGTTCCTTAGGAGGGGTATCTGCCCTTTGATATGGTACTGGAGTTTTAAGTAGTCTTGTCAGCCTCTCAGTGAGAGCATTGACGAAAATTAGAGTTTGGAGATGCAGGGAAAGTCTTTCTGCGAACCCATCCAGACTGCCTTCTAACAGCTCCTTAAGTAAAAAGTGTTGACGAGTTTCACTGCCTGCTTGTTTTCTTCACTCAAGTTCATGTTAGGAGCGATGCTACAAGACTGTCACACTTGAGAGGCTGTGTTTCTGTTCCACAGCATGGATTCTGGTAAGTTAGTTTCAATTTTTACATATTTTGGAAACACTAGAAGACAGGGCCACAGTGTGGCTCCTTTTTTCTTAATAGAATCATGGGTTAATATCTTCTGAGGGGGATTATTGAAATAGTATGAAGTCATTCAAATGTGTTGCTTTGATTTTCTGCTGCTTTATGTGAGAGATTTTATTGGGCTCATAAACTGTTTGTTATGTGGCTGGAACACACAGGTTTTTTACTTTCACTTTGGCACGCTTTTTCTCATAGCAGGGGAAGTCCTGCCTTGCACACCACGTGACCGGGAGTGGTCTCACTTTCATTTCCTCTTTCCTGACCAAGCTGGCTGTTGGAGAAGACACTTTTTCTCTGTATTGTCTTTTGTCTGTATTGTCTGGGTCTAGGAGGTGGTGAGTGCCCCAGCCATTGGGAGTATAAAGGTGCTGTTTTTGTGAGTAATAAAAATATTGTTTTATTCTGTGTCCTACTGTCATTAGCTTAAGCTATGGAGGATTCTGATATTCTTGAGGGTACTCCCTCTATTCCAAATAGTAATACATATTTATATTGTGAAGAGGCCTTGGTATGCCCGCCCTCTCAACTATGTTCCACATGGCTTGACAAAGTTATTAGGTCTAAGAAGGTTAACCCCTTTAGTACCACTGAGCTGTCCACCTCTGAGGACTCGCCGTCCCGTGAGGTGCATACCCATCAGTCATCTCCCTCATCACATGCAGCTTCCCGTAGCACACCTGATCCTCCATCTGGAGGGAGCCTTTTACCATCAGACTTTACCACGCAGTTAAAAATTTCGGTTTCTGAGGCCCTCAGTGCTTTACCTCGCCCTGCCAAATGCAAGCGAATGGTTAGATATAGCTCTCCTGCCCAGGGGTCATCAAGTGATTTATTGGATTTATCTGTTTTTCAATTATCCAAGGATGATTCACACTCTGATGCTTCAGAGGGTGAACTTTCTAGGTCAGAGTCTGCTACCTCTAAGCCTCCTGCTGCGGAGGAACCAGCCTTTAGATTTAAGATTGAACACTTGCGTTTTCTTCTAAAGGAGGTCCTGTCTACATTAGAGGTTCCAGAGGCCAAGCTGCCTGATGAACCTTTGATTCCTAAATTAGACAGTTTACGAGAACAGGGTAGTGCTGTTAAGGTTTCCTGTTCATGTAAAAATGGCGAACATTATTTAAAACGAGTGGGATAGAATTAGATCTTCCTTTTCCCCTTCGTCTTCCTTTAAAAAATTATTCCAGGTCCCAGACTCTCAATTAAAGTTGTGGGGTTCCATCCCTAAGGTGGATGGTGCTATCTCCACGCTTGCCAAGTGTACTACTATCCCCCTTGAGGATAGCTCGTCGTTCAGAGAGCCGATGGATAAGAAGATGAAAAATTTTCTAAGAAAAATTTTTCAACATACGGGATATTTGTTTCAACCCGGCAGCGGCTGTTGCCTCAGTTGCTGGAGCTGCGGTCTACTGGTACATCTCCTTATCGGAATTGATCGAGGTGGAGGGTACCCTCAATGTTATCCAGGAAAAGAATTAAAGCCTTGAGAATTGCTAATTCTTTTATCTGCAATGCAAACATGCAGATTATTCGCCTAAATGCTAAGGTTTCTGGTTTTTCAGTTCAGACCCGTCGGGCGCTCTGGCTGATGTACTGGCCTGCGGATATGACTTCTATGTCTAGACTTCTTTGCCTTCCTTTTAAGGGAAATATTTTATTTGGTCCAGGCCTGGACTCTATTATCTCCATGGTTACAGGGGGCAAGGGTGCCTTCCTACCGCAGGATAAAAAGAACAAATCTAAGGGACAGAGTTCTAATTTTTGTTTTTTCATTCTGAGAATTCCCAATGACAACAGTCCTCCTCTAAGCCTGAGAGAGCCAAGAGGACTTGGAAGCCGGCTCAATCCTGGAATAAATCTAAGCAGAGCAAGAAGCCTGCGAGACCAAATCGGCATGAAGGGGCGGCACCCGATATGGCTCTGGATTGTGTGGGTGGCAGACTGGCTGTTTTCAGACGCTTGGTTCAGGGACATGCAGTATCCATGGGTCCTGGAGGTTATAGCTCAGGGATACAAGATAGGTTTCAAATCTCATCCACCCAAGGGCAGATTTCTTTCTCTCAAGCCTGTCTTCCAAGTCAGGAAAGAGGGAAGACTTTCTGGGGTGCGTGTCCAGCATCTGTCCTCCTTAGGGGTCATTGTCCCGGTTCCTATTGCAGAAAGAGGTTTGGGATACTATTCAAACCTGTTCGTGGTTCCAAAGAAAGAGGGAACTTTCCGCCCGATTCTGGACCTAAAGTGCTTAAACCAATTTCCAAAAAAACCCTTGTTCAAGATGGAGACAATAAGGTCCGTCCTTCCCCTAGTTCAGGAAGGACAGTTCATGACCACTATAGATCTGAAGGATGCTTACCTTCACGTTCCAGTCCACAAGCATCACTTCCAATTCCTAGGGTTTGCATTCCTGGACCAGTACTTCTAGTTCATTTTACTTCCGTTTTGTCTAGCTACTGCTCCAATGATTTTTACAAAGGTTATAGGGGCTCTTCTAGCCATTGCCAGAACACAGGGTATAGCAGTTGCTCCCTACTTGGTCGATATTCTGGTACAAGCTCCATCTTTTTTTCTAGTGGAGGACCATTTGGTATCTCTTCTCTCTCTTCTTCGATCTCATGGATGAAAGGTAAACTTAGAAAATAGTTCTCTAATTACAAGCACCAGGGTAGAATTCCTGGGTACTGTAATAGACTCCATATCCATGAGGATATTCCTAATGGACCAGAGACGTTGCAAGCTAGCTTCGGCATGTCTTGCCCTCCAGACCTCCTTAAGGCCATCTGTGGCTCAGTGTATGGAGGTAATTGGTCTCATGGTGTCCAGCATGTACATCATTCCCTTTTCCAGGTTCCGTCTCAGACAGTTGCAACTGTGCATGCTGAGGCAGTAGAATGGTGATCATTTGGATCTGTCTCAACAGATTTTTCGGGATAACCAGTCGAGAGAACCATTCTCTTGGTGGCTCTATCTAGATCATCTGTCCCAAGGGACATCCTTTCTAAGACCATCCTGGGAGATTGTGACTACAGATGCGAGTCTATCAGAATGGTGAGCTGTTTGGGGTTCCAAGAAGGCACAGGGCTTGTGGTCTCAGGAGGAACCCTCCCTTTCCGATCAACATTCTGGAACTTCTAGCAATCTTCAATGCTCTGAAGGCTTGTTGCCTCTTATGGAGGATAGTGCTCTTTGACATGGGATGGGAGTTTTAAGTAATCCTATCAGTCTCTCAGTGAGGGCCTGGATGAAAGTTAGAGTCCGGAGATGCAGGGAGAGTCTTTCCGCGAAACCATCCATACTCATATTAACAGCTCCACAAGCAATCAGCATTGTTGATCTTTGCATCACTGCCTGCTTTCTTCTCTCAAGTCCATGGCAGAGGCGCTGCAACTATTCGTCACACTTGAAGGGCCGTGTTCCTGTTCCACGGCGTAGTTTCTGGTAAGATCGTTTCATTACTTCATCAAAATCTACAAAGTATAATATGGGTCCTCAGTGAGGCTCCTTTAGTATCTTGGAATTGAGGGTTAATATCTCCGGAGGGGGATTATTGATCAGGGTTTTTTTTAATCATGTTTGTTATGTGATTCAATCTGCTTATGTGTAGTGTTAACTGGGCTCCTGGCTTGGAACATAAAGGCCTTTGGAAGTGACGCAACTTTATGGTTGGGTGTGTTTTTTTTGGACTGTACGGTTCACCTTGTGACTGGGCATGTTTACGACTTGGTCTTTTATTTCCGCATTCCTGACCGTGTGGCGATGGAAAAATTCTGGTCTGCCGGTGTCTAGTTCATAGGAGGTGGTGAGTGCCCCAGCCATTGTGGGTGTCAGATGCCATATTATTATATTCTCTATCCAGTTATGGAGGATTCTGATGCTGAGACTGTTCAAATTTCAGATTCAGATTCTTCGACTTGTGAAGAATGCAAATTGGCCCCGTTGACACAGGTCAATCAGTTTTGTTCTATATGCCATATTAGAGCACCTTGTTCCTCTGGGAATCAAGTGACCGCTGAGCCATCCGCCCCTGGGGGTTCTGCCCTCCGAGAGGCGAGTTCCCTACCGCTCTTTACTACTACACATGCGGGTAACCCAGATTATATTTATCCCTCCTTGCAGGCTAGCTTGTTCCCCCCAGAGGTTGCAGCATGTTTTCGCTTTCACATATTTTTGGCTATTATGCATCTGCAAAGTCCAGACCTTTATTTGCGTTTGTGCTTGTGCCCTATTTTTCCGGGTCACCCGACCTTATGTGGGCCTTTACAGTTCCCTGCGGGTGTAGCTGCCCCTGAGTGTTGTGCCTTTCGTTACAGAATAGCGCGCCTTCGCGTTTTACTCAGACACGTTTTTTGAGTTATTGGAGGACCCTATCCTTAACCCTTTAGTGACAGATGACGTACCAGGTACGTCAGTGAAAAACTGTCACTTAATGACAATTGACGTACCTGGTACGTCAGCCGGTAAAACGAGCACTGCAAGCGATCGGTGATCGCTTCAGCTGCTCTAACCGTATTGCTACAATGCCTGCATGTTGAGGCATTGTGCAATACGTAACTAAACTGCCGGGGAGCTTCAGATCTTAAACTCCCGGCAGTTTAGTGCATCGGAAGCATTTGATCGCTTCCGATCCTGGCCCCTGACATGCTGAGTGCCTTGTTGGGTAAAGGCACTCAGCATATGATGATTTTTTTTTTTAAAATAAAATAAAAAAAAAGGGAACTTTTGAAATAAAATTAATTGTTATATACTTTGCCTGCAGACAAGATGGTGTCTGCAGGCAAGATGGTGCCGGGTGCTGCCCTTCTAAGGGCATGGCTTCAGTCTGGAGGGTGTTCCTAGCTTGCCTCATCATTAGAGGCAGGCTAGTAACATCCAATCAGAAATTGCCTCTAAATGTGATCACTTGTTAGAGTGATCACCATTTGGTTGATCAAGTCAATATTTGTAAATATTGACTATGACCACCATGGATCTGCCTCCCTCTCCTCACTTGTTGTTTAGTGAAGGAGAGAGACAGATCTGTATTGAGAGGGAGAGTGCCATTGCATTTAAATTTTGAAAAATATCAGACCCAAAGGCTCTTTTCAGAGCCACTCTGTTGTTGGTGTATATATATATATATATATATATATCATTTTTAACCCCATCTGTGCCATTGATCTCTGCATAAGCATTGATCTTGCACAGGAGCACACAGCAGCACCTTTTTTGCTGTCTGCATTTTTTTTAGGGGTTAATTTAAAAATATAATTTTTTTTATTAATTTTTTTATATCACTGCTTTAGGCATTGATTATAGTTAATATTTTTAGGCGTTGATATCACTGCATTGATATACAGGCTCTTCTAAGAGTCATTAACACCTTCTGTGCGCAGATCACTGCTTTAGGCGGTGGTTAATATTTATTTAATTTTATTGTAAGACCCAAAGTCTCTTATAATAGCAATTAACCCCTTTTTTGCTGCAGATAACTGCTTTATCACTGCTTAGGCATTTATTTAAATTTATTTAATTTTTTTTTGTAAGAGCCATTAACGTAGGTTCTGTGCGTAGATCACTGCTTAGGCATTGATTAATTTTATTGTAAGACCCAAAGCCATTAACCCCTTTTTGTGCCGCAGATCACTGCTTTAGGCATTGATATCACTGCTATTTAATTTGTTTGTAAAAGCCATTAACCCCTTTTCTGCAGCAGATCACTGCTTTAGGCATTGATATCACTGCTATTTTTTTTTTGTGTAAAAGCCATTAACCCCTTTTGTGCCGCAGATCACTGCTTTAGGCATTGATATCACTGCTATTTAATTTGTTAATTTTAATTTTATTGTAAGACCCAAAGTCTATTATAATAGCCATTAACCCCTTTTGTGCTGCAGATAACTGCTTTATCACTGCTTAAGCATTGATTTAATTTTTTTTGTAAGAGCCATTAACGTAGGTTCTGTGCGTAGATCACTGCTTAGGCATTGATTAATTTTATTGTAAGACCCAAAGCCATTAACCCCTTTTGTGCCGCAGATCACTGCTTTAGGCATTGATATCGCTGCTATTTAATTTGTTTGTAAAAGCCATTAACCCCTTTTCTGCAACAGATCACTGCTTTAGGCATTGATATCACTGCTATTTAATTTGTTTGTAAAAGCCATTAACCCCTTTTGTGCCGCAGATCACTGCTTTAGGCATTGATATCACTGCTATTTAATTTGTTTGTAAAAGCCATTAACCCCTTTTGTGCCGCAGATCACTGCTTTAGTCATTGATATCACTGCTATTTAATTTGTTTGTAAAAGCCATTAACCCCTTCTGTGTGTAGATCACTGCTTTAGGCATTAATATATATTTATAATGGCACAGCGTTTTTATACTGCTGACGAGGCTTATGCCATCCTGGCTTCAGATTCTGATGCCTCTGCCTCTGACGTAGGCTCTGATTTTGACCCTGGTCAGTGCTCAGATACATCATCTAGTGAAATAAGTGTATCTAGAAATGAATCTAGTGCTAGTGATGTATCTGTGGCTTCTGAGCCCCCTGCCAGAAGGAGACGTGTTGCTCCAGCTGCTGAGGAGTGGGTAGTGCCTAATCTCCAGAGGCCAGATATCCCTCCTTTCACAGAAAATCCTGGCATCAATCTGGATGTCACAGGATTTACCCCCCTTCAATTTATGCAGCTTTTCATGGGGGATGATGTTTTGGGGAACATTGTCTCCCAAACTAATGTGTAGGCCCAGCAATTCCGTGCTGCTAAGCCTCAGTCTTTTTGGGCAAAGCAGCAATGAGCCCCCATTGACGTGTCAGAATTTCTAAAATTCTGGGCACTCACAATGCTGATGGGCATAATCAAGAAGCCATCCATCCGCTCCTACTGGAGCACTAGCCCCATCTGCTGTACCCCCATTTACAGACAGTCTATGCCTAGGCAAAGGTATGAAATGATACTTTGTTTCATGCATTTTAATGACAACAGCCTTTGCCTCCCTAGGGAGCATCCCCAATTTGACAGGCTGTACAAGATCCGCCCCCTGATAACCCACTTCACTGCCAGGTTTGCAGAGGCTTATACACCTGGAAAGAATATCTGCGTAGATGAATCCCTGATGAAGTATAAGGGAAGGCTGGGATTCAAGCAGTATATTCCTTCCAAGCGCTCCAGGTATGGAGTGAAAGTGTATAAGCTCTGTGAGAGCGACAGTGGGTATACTCAGGCCTTCCGGGTGTATGAGGGAAAGGATACCCAGCTTGACCCTCCAGGTTGCCCAGAACATATGGGAACCAGTGGCAAGATTGTCTGGGACCTAATTCAACCCCTAATGAACAAAGGGTACCACTTGTATCTTGATAATTTCTATACAAGTGTCCTTTTATTCAAACTACTGTATTGTTTTGATACAGTAGCTTGCGGTACTATCCGTAAGAACCGCATAGGATTCCCAGAGCAACTGTCACGCACCCGGCTACGAAGGGGGGAGACCTCAGCTCTGCGCCAAGAGGAGCTCTTGGCAGTCAAATTTAGAGACAAGAAGGATGTATACCTTCTCAGCACCATCCACACTGAAAGGACTGTGGAGGTCTCTGTACGTGGCACAGCTGAGGTCACAAACAAGCCAGTGTGCATCAAGGCCTATAACCGGCATATGGGTGGGGTTGATCTGGCAGATCAGCTGCTTCAACCCTACCTAATTATGCGGAAGACAAGGGCCTGGTACAAAAAGGTTGCAATTTATCTTATGCAAATTGCAACCTACAACGCTTTCTTGTTGAACAAAAAAGCAAATCCCGAAATGAAACTCACTTTTTTGCAGTTCCAGCTCCAGGTCATTTCGGTGATTTTGAACCAAGATGCACCTGCTCCCCAGGCGGTGATGGGGGAAAGTAGAGTTGGGGCTACCCACTTTATTTTTAAAATTCCTCATACTACCACACAGCAGAAACCACAAAAAAGACGCAGAATCTGCTATAAAAGGGGGCTGAGAAAGGATACCACATTCTACTGTCCTGATTGCCCTGGACAACCTGGACTCTGCATTGGTGACTGCTTTAAAAGCTACCATACATTGGTGAAATTTTAATTTTTTTTACATTTACTGTTCCTGAATTTATTTTTTATTTTTTACTTTTACTGCTCCAGACTTTTTCTTTGCAATAATTTACAACAGGATCTCCTAAATTAGAGTAAAAAAGCAGTGTGTGTGTAAAACTGAAAATTGAAAAATTACCACCATACACTGTCTCCAATTTGTTTGGCTAAAACGGTTCCATCAAAGGCATCAAAGCACTCCATATACAATACCTTGGGGTGTCAACATTTCAAATATATACACTTTCATGCCAATAAATAGACCTGGGGTATGCGATTGGCCCCCAAACTAAAGATAGGCCTATGAGAAGAAATACCCTCACTTTTAACTAAAATTACAAGACATAAAATTCTAACAGAACCTTCCCAAACTTCTGGGAAACCTATACATGGGGGGCATAGGTGTACTCAGGAGGTCTTATAGAAAAAAACCTGTATTGTGTTTTTGCAATAACTTACAACAGGCTCTCCTAAATTATAGTCAAACAATGTAAAACTGAAAATTAAAAAATTACCACCATACACTGTCTCCATTTTTTTTGGCTAAAACGGTTCCATCAAAGGCATCAAAGCACTCCATATACAATACCTTGGGATGTCTACATTTCAAATATATAAACTTTCATGACAATAAATAGTCCTGGGGTATGCGCTTGGCTCCAAACTAAAGATAGGCCGATCAGAAGAAATACTCTCACTTTTAACTAAAATTGCAAGTCATAAAATTGTAACAGAACCTTCCCAAAATCCTGGCAAACCTATACATGGGGGGCATAGGTGTGCTCAGGAGGTCTTACAGAAAACAACCTGGACTGTTTTCTTGCAATAACTTTTACCACGTTCTCCAAAATCACAGCCAAAAAGCAATGTGTGTGTAAAAATAAAAAATACCACCACACACTTTCTCCAAAGACTGGCGATTGAATTAGTGCATGGAAAGTGTTAAAATACCAGCATTTGAAATACCCTAGGGTGTCTACTTTTCAAAAATATATGGTTTGTTGGGGGTAAATTACATTGGCTGGCTTCAGAAATGTTCCAAATAGGACATGGGTGCATGATGACAGATGTGAAAATTTCAAGTTGGAAAACTGGAATGCGCCCCCTAAAAATAAGGCCTTTTAGCCCCCAGGGAACCCAACACACCTATACATGGGTGGTATCACTGTACTCAGGAGATGTTGTTGAACACATATTGAGGTGTTTTTTGACAGTAACACATAACAGGAATTGAGAATCCATGCCTAAAGTACAATGTGTATGAAAAATAACACAAAAAAATGACTACCCAAAAGTTTGCCAAAGACTGGTGCTTGAATTAGTGCATGGAAAGTGTTAAAATACCAGCATTTGAAATACCCTAGGGTGTCTACTTTTCAAAAATATATGTTTTGTTGGGGGTAAATTACATTGGCTGGCTTCAGAAATGTTCCAAATAGGACATGGGTGCATGATGACAGATGTGAAAATTTCAAGTTGGAAAACTGGAATGCGCCCCCTAAAAATAAGGCCTTTTAGCCCCCAGGGAACCCAACACACCTATACATGGGTGGTATCACTGTACTCAGGAGATGTTGTTGAATACATATTGAGGTGTTTTTTGACAGTAACACATAACAGGAATTGAGAATCCATGCCTAAAGTACAAAGTGTATGAAAAATAACACAAAACAATGACTACCCATAAGTTTGACAAAGACTGGTGGTTGAATTAGTGCATGGAAAGTGTTAAAATACCAGCATTTGAAATACCCTAGGGTGTCTACTTTTCAAAAATATATGGTTTGTTGGGGGTAAATTACATTGGCTGGCTTCAGAAATGTTCCAAATAGGACATGGGTGCATGATGACAGATGTGAAAATTTCAAGTTGGAAAACTGGAATGCGCCCCCAGGGAACCCAACACACCTATACATGGGTGGTATCACTGTACTCAGGAGATGTTGTTGAACACATATTGAGGTGTTTTTTGACAGTAACACATAACAGGGATTGAGAATCCATGCTTAAAGTACAATGTGTATGAAAAATAACACAAAACAATGACTACCCAAAAGTTTGCCAAAGACTGGTGCTTGAATTAGTGCATGGAAAGTGTTAAAATACCAGCATTTGAAATACCCTAGGGTGTCTACTTTTCAAAAATATATGGTTTGTTGGGGGTAAATTACATTGGCTGGCTTCAGAAATGTTCCAAATAGGACATGGGTGCATGATGACAGATGTGAAAATTTCAAGTTGGAAAACTGGAATGCGCCCCCTAAAAATAAGGCCTTTTAGCCCCCAGGGAACCCAACACACCTATACATGGGTGGTATCACTGTACTCAGGAGATGTTGTTGAATACATATTGAGGTGTTTTTTGACAGCAACACATAACAGGAATTGAGAATCCATGCCTAAAGTACAATGTGTATGAAAAATAACACAAAACAATGACTACCCATAAGTTTGACAAAGACTGGTGGTTGAATTAGTGCATGGAAAGTGTTAAAATACCAGCATTTGAAATACCCTAGGGTGTCTACTTTTCAAAAATATATGGTTTGTTGGGGGTAAATTACATTGGCTGGCTTCAGAAATGTTCCAAATAGGACATGGGTGCATGATGACAGATGTGAAAATTTCAAGTTGGAAAACTGGAATGCGCCCCCTAAAAATAAGGCCTTTTAGCCCCCAGGGAACCCAACACACCTATACATGGGTGGTATCACTGTACTCAGGAGATGTTGTTGAACACATATTGAGGTGTTTTTTGACAGTAACATTTAACAGGAATTGAGAATCCATGCTTAAAGTACAATGTGTATGAAAAATAACACAAAAAAATGACTACCCAAAAGTTTGCCAAAGACTGGTGCTTGAATTAGTGCATGGAAAGTGTTAAAATACCAGCATTTGAAATACCCTAGGGTGTCTACTTTTCAAAAATATATGGTTTGTTGGGGGTAAATTACTTTGGCTGGCTTCAGAAATGTTCCAAATAGGACATGGGTGCATGATGACAGATGTGAAAATTTCAAGTTGGAAAACTGGAATGCGCCCCCTAAAAATAAGGCCTTTTAGCCCCCAGGGAACCCAACACACCTATAAATGGGTGGTATCACTGTACTCAGGAGATGTTGTTGAATACATATTGAGGTGTTTTTTGACAGTAACACATAACAGGAATTGAGAATCCATGCCTAAAGTACAAAGTGTATGAAAAATAACACAAAACAATGACTACCCATAAGTTTGACAAAGACTGGTGGTTGAATTAGTGCATGGAAAGTGTTAAAATACCAGCATTTGAAATATCCTAGGGTGTCTACTTTTCAAAAATATATGGTTTGTTGGGGGTAAATTACATTGGCTGGCTTCAGAAATGTTCCAAATAGGACATGGGTGCATGATGACAGATGTGAAAATTTCAAGTTGGAAAACTGGAATGTGCCCCCTAAAAATAAGGCCTTTTAGCCCCCAGGGAACCCAACATACCTATACATGGGTGGTATCACTGTACTCAGGAGATGTTGTTGAATACATATTGAGGTGTTTTTTGACAGTAACACATAACAGGAATTGAGAATCCATGCCTAAAGTACAAAGTGTATGAAAAATAACACAAAATAATGACTACCCATAAGTTTGACAAAGACTGGTGGTTGAATTAGTGCATGGAAAGTGTTAAAATACCAGCATTTGAAATACCCTAGGGTGTCTACTTTTCAAAAATATATGGTTTGTTGGGGTAAATTACATTGGCTGGCTTCAGAAATGTTCCAAATAGGACATGGGTGCATGATGACAGATATGATGAAAATAATGGTATCTTTAGAAAGTTCATGTAATGGCGAGAAAAACGGTATATAATATGTGTGGGTACAGTAAATGAATAAGAGGAAAATTACAGCAAAACACAAACAGTGCAGAAATGTAAAAATAGCCATTGTCATTAAGGGTAAGAAATTTGAAAAATGGTCCGGTCATTAAGGGGTTAAAGGATACGGGAATCCACAATACTGTATTCTAATTCAAATGGCTCACCTAATTAGACATGAAGGGATGACATAATCTCCTGATTGTCAGTTTATTGAGATCCTTCCTGGTTTTGTTGGAAGATCAGGGTTCCGTTTGACTGTTTGTGTTGGCCTGTTTCCTTGGCGTTGACCTACGGGTTGCCTTATATTTTCTTTTATCCGGTTAGGATATCTTTTATTTTTTGATTGTATGTTTCCTTCGGGAACTTTCTCTTTGATCGATCCTCGCTGTTTACTTCTGCTGCAGTTTGTTTTGGGACATGTTAGTCCTATGTTTGTCTGTTATTCTCTTCCCCTCTGGGGGAGGGTTTAGGCAGCTTGACAGTTTTGACCCTGTCTGCAGGCTGGTCCTGCTTGGGTTCAGTTCTTCTGTTTAATGACTTGTTCAGACATGTGGCGCCTGTTCTGCCTGGCTGGGCCGGTTGAGGCAACGAGTGCTCAATTTGTTTACTTGTTTTCATTTTACAAGTTTCAGCTAAACATTATAAAGAGGACCAGTGAGTCCATGAGGCAGAAGGATGTTTCAATCCTTATTTTGCCTTCAAGCTGGTTGACTGGGTCAGTGGAGTTCCACTCCATCACTCTCTTTTACTTCTAATGCTTTCGGGACCTAGAGTGTTCTTCCTCACATGGGAGGATTGGGGGCATAGAGCCTCCTTACTGCTGTTTTGGGCAGTTTGGCCTTTCTGAGACACTGGGAAGTTGTCCTTTGGGACTTGTTCCTTCCATGGTCCTTTTTGGAGGCCTGCTTTTTCTTTTGTGAGATGTTTGTTCCTTTTTGAGGACATTGGGGTCTCCTTTGGGCTCTGCTTAGGGTTCTTCCCCAGAGCGGAGGATGATCTGCATCCTTTTGTTCATGTGATCCTCTGACTCGTATTGGAGACTAGCCTTGCTTGAGTGATTTTGTTCTCCAAGTATCCCCTTGCTTTGGATGTTTTGTGGCGGTTCGAACGCCTATGGGCTCTAGTGTCTTGGTTCAAGATGCCTTAGCTCCTTTGGAGTGTTGGACTTCGGCAAGGGGTGGTCTCTTCCTTAGGTCGGGACTTGTGAGGTGTCCGGATTATTCTGGATATTGAATTGATATCTCCCTGTAGGTCTGTTATATCAGATGGGGTGTTTGCGTTTCTGGGATATTGTTTGTTCTTAAACAATTGGGGGCTTGGACCTGTCATCTCCCTGGTTCTTCCAGGTGCTGAGGCTTTCGCTCATCGTTTTTCCTTTGTGGTTCCCGTTGCGGGTTGTTACCGGACTTTTCAGACTTTAGGGCGGGTTCAGGGGTTCTCCATTCCCAGGGACCTTGGGCTATGACCTTTGGTCTGGCTAGTTGGCTTGGTCTCGGTTGGCCAGGTTTTCTGCGTGCCGATGCTCATTGGGCTTGTCTTACACCTATTGAACAGTTCCCTTGGACAATTTTCTGAAGTAACCTGATGGCTTTGCGGTTCTGCAGGCGTAGGGTTTGCAGGGTATCCGCTGCAGCTAATGCACCTTATCTGTGTGCTAGTAGGCTAATTTCTAAGGGGATTGCTTCCAAGTTCATCTGCCTTGGAGATTGATCTCTTGTTCAGCCTGTGGCCTTGTGTCTTGTGGGCAGGTGCTCTGTTTTAATGGCCCTTTTCCTAGGGGGACTTATTCCCCTCCTTACGGAGGTGTGGTCCTTGTCTTAGGGCTTCTCCTGGATTCAGGAGGTGGAATAGAGGATTTATCCTATGTTGAAGAGAGGCATGCTCTCTGGGTTGTTCTGTTCTATCTGGAGTCTTGCTGGCTCTGAGTTGAGACTATGTCTGCCTTGTCGATTGTCTCTAAGAAGTTTCGGGTGGGCACCCAAGCTCTGTTGGAATGGTTGAGGCCATCCTTCCGCTCTTTTGTGAGCTGGTGCTGGGGTTCTTTTGTTTCCCTTTTTTCAGACCTGCCAACGCTTGGGCTAGCCCGGCTGGGGGTAGTTTTTGAGATTTGTTGTTCTTTTTCAGGTGTGCAGTGAGCCTCGTTGAGGTTCTGTGCTTCTCCCTTTTTGAGACCTATGTGTCGGTCTGGCGGCTTGGATTGACTGGAGCATGCTCTCTGTCTTGGAGTTTTTTTGCTATCTGATATCTTGTTTGACCGCTTTTTACTTTTCAGCAAGTATTTTCTTTCTGTGTCATCCTGATGATGACTGTGTGTTCTTGACTCAGGTATTTATCTTGTCTGGGTCTGCTACACGTATTATGTGTTGAATACTTCTGTATTCTAAGTTCTGACGTTTTGAGGACTCCGTCTTCTGTTGTCTTTTTAGGTGCTTTCGCATGATGTTAATAGGAAAATTTTCTCTGTTCTGATGCCCAGTCCCAAACCTTGTGGTTTTTGTCTGGTCTGGGCGATGCCTTCCCTTGTTTGTCAGGACCCATTTGGGTCTTTTGTGAGCTGAGCTCTTTCTGGGAGTTCTTCCTTTTTTGAAATTTGTGGTGACCTTTTGGTTTCTCTTTGGTTCTTCCTTACCCTATCCCTTTGGAAATTTTTGTCTGTTGTTCCCTTTGCTAGTGAGGGGTGTGTGGTTGGGGACTGACTGCTGGGTGACTGTGTCTCCTGGAGGCCTGTTGGCTCAGTTGAGTCTGATTTTGCAGTCTCTAGCTAAGCTTCCGGGCTACCTGTGGGTCTGTGTCCTTGGGCCTTTTCTTTTCAATGTTTCTCGGCTTCGGTCGAAGCAGGGTTTTGTTGGGTAGTGGTTTTCAGGCCTGGTGCCTTCAGAATGGACCGCCTCTTGTATCCTCCCGTCTTGGCATTCAATGTCCTCTATAGCTTGGGTATTGTTTTCCCAAAAGTAATGAATGCAGCTGTGGAAACTCTCCATTTATGAAGAAAAACTTAAATTATGCTTATCTGATAATTTTATTTTCTTCAGATTGAAAGAGTCCACAGCTCCCCACCTGTATTTTTTTATGTGGGGCTGTATTTTTGTATGGCTGTATTTTTATTCTTCTGGCACCTTTTCATCCTGATATTTCTTCTACTGTTCCTTGTTCCTCGGCAGAATGATTGGGGGATGAGGGGAGTGGGAGGAGTATTTAAGCCTTTGGCTGGGGTGTCTTTGCCTTCTCCTGGTGGACAGGTTCTTATTTCCCAAAAATAATGAATGCATCTGTGGACTCTTTCCATCTGAAGAAAATGAAATTATCAGGTAAGCATAATTTAAGTTTTTTCTAAATTTTACAAGCTTGATGTTTTTGCTTCAGCTGAAGCAGCCTTCAGGAGAAAAGTTTTGCAGGCTGTGGTGCCCTTGAATTAGGGTCCGCCTTCTTTTTTTGTCCCTCCCGTTATCATTCAGTGTCCTCTAGAGATTGGGTATAAGTTTCCCAACATTATGGAATGAAGCCGTGGATTCTCCTTATATTAAGAAGGAAAACATAAATTATGCTTACCAGATAATTTATTTTTCTTCTGTATAAGGAGAGTCCACAGCCCCCGCCCATGTTCTGCGATAGGCGGCCCTCTAAATTATATTTTTCTTCTGGCACCTTTTATACCCTGAAATTTCTCCTACTGTTCATTGTTCCCTCGGCAGAATGACTGGAGGAAGTGGGAGATGTATTTAAGCCTTTGGCTGGGGTGTCTTTGCCTCCTCCTGGTGGCCAGGTTCAGTATTTCCCAACAGTAAGGTATGAAGCCATGGACTTATACAGAAGGAAATAAAATTAAATTATTATTAATCATGTTGCATGAAGAGCTTAACATCTTCAGGCCCTTAATTATCATGTCATGTTTGAGTTTTAGCAGTAATCGGATCATAGACCTTTTGTATGTCTCTCAATCATAAACTGCTAAGTTGAGAAGCAGTGTGTGGAAAATAGTATTGTATGATGTATTTGTTACTATAATTTATTGGTTCTTAATTTGTAGTTTTTATTGGGTGCTAGCGCATTATTTGCTTTCTATTTTTATGTCTCTCAATCAGTTAATCCAGTTGTTTTACATAATGGGGCATATTTATCAAAGTGCGAGCAGACATGATACGATGTAGCGTATCATGTCTGCTGCACATCGATAAATGCCGACAGCATACGCTGTTGGCATTTATCATTGCACAAGCAGTTCACCAGAACTGCTTGTGCAATACCACCCCCTGCAGATTCACGGTCAATCAACCCAATCGTATTCAATCAGATTGATTTCTGTCCGCGGCCTCAGAGCAGACGGACAAGTTATAGAGCAGCAGTCTTTAGACCGCTGCTTCATAACTTCTGTTACCGGCGAGCCTGGAGGCTCGCTGGAAACAAGGGGCATCAAGCTCCATTCGGCCCCAATGTTTAGGAGAACATTTTCTTAACAATCTTCCTCTGCCCTTTCAGAATCCCCTTTCTCAGATATCTGATTTTTTTTTGCCTTTACCAGTCTTTAGTGAGTGCAACAGCTTAACTTTTTATAGGATTTCTATATTCTAAAAAAGAAAAAGAAAATGAAATGACTAATGTGTACATTATTACTTTTACGATTTTTTTGTTTACGGTTTGTCCTGTGGCTAAATATTTTGATATTTTCGTATTTTGTCTCTGTGCAAAGTTAGATTGCTATAGTTTGCGTCCTCTTTATGTATTTTCACATTCTTACAAATGAGTACAAAAAAATCTATGCTGCCATTTTACAATGAATATATTACCAGATGGAATAGTTAATATTAGAACATATTTATCAAATAAGAAGAACAGAATTGCAATAAGACCACAGGGGAAAAAATCTTTATCACAGGAAACTATTAAATCATACTTATGCTTGACATTATAATAGACAGACAATTATGATGTTAAACTAGGAAAAAATTAATATCCTTGATTTACAAAAGTATGCTCTTTTTAATTAACATAAGTAATGTCAAGTAGCTCATTTCATATACATTAACTGTAGACGTAACCTCAAAATCACTGTCAGGTTATAACTAATCTCATTATATGGGGAAAAACTGAAATAGTCTCAATGTTTTGCCCTTTTCCTATCATCTTTAATATTTATAGAATATAGATGTATATAGTATATGCATTTATAAATATATACATTTATAAATATATTTATAATATATTATTTGACTAATATATAATAATGGCAACTGCATTGTCTAACAGCTAAATGCATAACTTTACACCTGCTTATTTACAAAAAAAAAGATATCCGCTTCACCCTTGAAATTTTGTAATCTGGTAATATGGTTCTAACTACTTTATTATAAAAAAATAAATGTTTCTCTGAACCTCTTGTAATCAAAGGAAAAAACATATTTCTCCAACATAGGTGTGTCCGGTCCACGGCGTCATCCTTACTTGTGGGATATTCTCTTCCCCAACAGGAAATGGCAAAGAGCCCAGCAAAGCTGGTCACATGATCCCTCCTAGGCTCCGCCTACCCCAGTCATTCTCTTTGCCGTTGTACAGGCAACATCTCCACGGAGATGGCTTAGAGTTTTTTAGTGTTTAACTGTAGTTTTCATTATTCAATCAAGAGTTTGTTATTTTAAAATAGTGCTGGTATGTACTATTTACTCAGAAACAGAAAAGAGATGAAGATTTCTGTTTGTATGAGGAAAATGATTTTAGCACCGTAACTAAAATCCATGGCTGTTCCACACAGGACTGTTGAGAGCAATTAACTTCAGTTGGGGGAACAGTGTGCAGTCTCTTACTGCTTGAGGTATGACACATTCTAACAAGACGATGTAATGCTGGAAGCTGTCATTTTCCCTATGGGATCCGGTAAGCCATGTTTATTAAGATAGTAAATAAGGGCTTCACAAGGGCTTATTAAGACTGTAGACTTTTTCTGGGCTAAATCGATTCATTATTAACACATATTTAGCCTTGAGGAATCATTTATTCTGGGTATTTTGATATGATTATAACGGCAGGCACTGTTTTAGACACCTTATTCTTTAGGGGCTTTCCCTAATCATAGTCAGAGCCTCATTTTCGCGCCGGTATGGCGCACTTGTTTTTGAGGACAGCATGGCATGCAGCTGCATGTGTGTGGAGCTCTGATACATAGAAAAGTCTTTCTGAAGGCATCATTTGGTATCGTATTCCCCTTTGGGCTTGGTTGGGTCTCAGCAAAGCAGATTCCAGGGACTGTAAAGGGGTTAAATATAAAAACGGCTCCGGTTCCGTTATTTTAAGGGTTAAAGCTTCCAAATTTGGTGTGCAATACTTTTAAGGCTTTAAGACACTGTGGTGAAATTTTGGTGAATTTTGAACAATTCCTTCATACTTTTTCGCAATTGCAGTAATAAAGTGTGTTTAGTTTAAAATTTAAAGTGACAGTAACGGTTTTATTTTAAAACGTTTTTTGTGCTTTGTTATCAAGTTTATGCCTGTTTAACATGTCTGAACTACCAGATAGATTGTGTTCTGACTGTGGGGAAACCAAGGTTCCTTCTCATTTAACTATATGTATTTTATGTCATAAAAAAATTTAGTAAAAATGATGCCCAAGATGATTCCTCAAGTGAGGGGAGTAAGCATGGTACTGCATCATCCCCTCCTTCGTCTACTCCAGTCTTGCCCATACAGGAGGCCCCTAGTACATCTAGTGCGCCAATACTCCTTACTATGCAACATTTAACGGCTGTAATGGATAATTCTATCAAAAACATTTTAGCCAATATGCCCACTTATCAGCGAAAGCGCGACTGCTCTGTTTTAGAAAATTACTGTAGAGCATGAGAACGCTGATGATATGGTTTCTGAAGGGCCCCTACACCAGTCTGAGGGGGCCAGGGAGGTTTTGTCTGAGGGAGAAATTTCAGATTCAGGAAACATTTCTCAACAAGCTGAACCTGATGTGATTACTTTTAAATTTAAGTTGGAACATCTCCGCGCTCTGCTTAAGGAGGTGTTATCCAATTTGGATGATTGTGATTATCTGGTCATTCCAGAACCACTATGTAAAATGGAAAAGTTCTTAGAGGCCCCGGGGCCCCCCGAAGCTTTTCCTATATCCAAGCGGGTGGCGTACATTGTTAGTAAAGAATGGGACAGGCCCGGTATACCTTTAGTACCTCCCCCCATATTTATAAAATTGTTTTCTTATAGTCGACCCCAGAAAGGACTGATGGCAGACAGTCCCCAAGGTCGAGGGGGCGGTTTCTACTCTACACAAGCGCGCCACTATACCCATAGAAGATAGTTGTGCTTTCCAAGATCCTATGGATAAAAAATTAGAAGGTCTGCTAAAGATGTTTGTTCAGCAAGGTTCCCTTCTACAACCAATTGCATGCATTGTCCCTGTCACTGCAGCCGCGTGTTTCTAGTTTGATGAGCTAGGAAAGGCGATTATTAGTAATTCTTCTTCTTATGAGGAGATTATGGACAGAATTCGTGCTCTTAAATTGGCTAATTCTTTCACCCTAGACGCCACCTTGCAATTGGCTAGGTTAGCGGCGAAAAAATTCTGGGTTTGCTATTGTGGCGCAGAGCGCTTTGGTTAAAATCTTGGGCAGCGGATGCGTCTTCCAAGAACAAATTGCTTGACATTCCTTTCAAGGGGAAAACACTCTTTGGCCCTGACTTGAAAGAGATTATCTCTGATATCACTGGGGGCAAGGGCCACGCCCTTCCTCAGGATAGGTCTTTTCAAGACCAAAAATAAACCTAAGTTTCGTCCCTTTCGCAGAAACGGATCAGCCCCAAGGGCTACGTCCTCTAAGCAGGAAGGTAATACTTCTCAAGCCAATCCAGCCTGGAGACCTATGCAAGGCTGGAACAAAGGAAAGCAGGCCAGGAAACCTGCCACTGCTACCAAGACAGCATGAAATGCGGGCCCCCGATCCGGGACCGGATCTGGTGGGGGGCAGACTCTCTCTCTTCGCTCAGGCTTGGGCAAGAGATGTTCTGGATCCTTGGGCGCTAGAAATAGTCTCCCAAGGTTATTCTCTGGAGTTCAAGGGGCTTCCTCCAAGGGGGAGGTTCCACAGGTCTCAGTTGTCTTCAGACCACATAAGAAGACAGGCATTCTTACATTGGGTAGAAGACCTGCTAAAAATGGGAGTGATTCATCCTGTTCCATTAGGAGAACAAGGGATGGGGTTCTACTCCAATCTGTTCATAGTTCCCAAAAAAGAGGGAACGTTCAGACCAATCTTAGATCTCAAGATCTTGAACAAGTTTCTCAAGGTTCCATCGTTCAAGATGGAAACCATTCGAACACTTCTTCCTTCCATCCAGGAAGGTCAATTCATGACCAAGGTGGATTTCAAGGATGCGTATCTACATATTCCTATCCACAAGGAACATCATCGGTTCCTAAGGTTTGCATTCCTGGACAAGCATTTCCAGTTCGTGGCGTTTTCTTTCGGATTAGCCACTGCTCCTAGGATTTTCTCATAGGTACTAGGGTCCCTTCTGGCGGTGCTAAGACCAAGGGGCATTGCTGTAGTACCTTACTTGGACGACATTCTGATTCGAGCGTCGTCCCTTCCTCAAGTAAAGGCTCACACGGACATTGTCCTGGCCTTTCTCAGATCTCACGGATGGAAAGTGAACGTGGAAAAGAGTTCTCTATCTCCGTCAACGAGGGTTCCCTTCTTGGGAACTATAATAGACTCCTTAGAAATGAGGATTTTTCTGACAGAGCCAGAAAAACAAAACTTCTAGACTCTTGTCGGATACTTCATTCCGTTCCTCTTCCTTCCATAGCGCAGTGCATGGAAGTGATAGGTTTGATGGTAGCGGCAATGGACATAGTTCCTTTTGTGCGCATTCATCTAAGACCATTACAACTGTTCATGCTCAGTCAGTGGAATGGGGACTATTCAGACTTGTCTCCGAAGATACAAGAAAATCAGAGGACCAGAGACTCATTCCGTTGGTGGCTGTCCCTGGACAACCTGTCACAAGGGATGACCTTCCGCAGACCAGAGTGGGTCATTGTCACGACCGACGCCAGTCTGATGGGCTGGGGCGCGGTCTGGGGATCCCTGAAAGCTCAGGGTCTTTGGTCTCGGGTAGAATCTCTTCTACCGATAAATATTCTGGAACTGAGAGCGATATTCAATGCTCTCAAAGCTTGGCCTCAGCTAGCGAGGGCCAAGTTCATACATCAACCATCAGGGGGGAACAAGGAGTTCCCTAGCGATGGAAGAAGTGACCAAAATCATTCTATGGGCGGAGTCTCACTCCTGCCACCTGTCTGCTATCCACATCCCAGGAGTGGAAAATTGGGAAGCGGATTTTCTGAGTCGTCAGACATTGCATCCGGGGGAGTGGGAACTCCATCCGGAAATCTTTGCCCAAGTCATTCAACCGTGGGGCATTCCAGACATGGATCTGATGGCCTCTCGTCAGAACTTCAGAGTTCCTTACTACGGGTACAGATCCAGGGATCCCAAGGCGGCTCTAGTGGATGCACTAGTAGCACCTTGGACCTTCAAACTAGCTTATGTGTTCCCGCCGTTTCCTCTCATCCCCAGGCTGGTAGCCAGGATCAATCAGGAGAGGGCGTCGGTGATTTTGATAGCTCCTGCGTGGCCACGCAGGACTTGGTATGCAGATCTGGTGAATATGTCATCGGCTCCACTATGGAAGCTACCTTTGAGACGAGACCTTCTTGTTCTAGGTCCGTTCGACCCACTCCAGCTGACTGCTTGGAGATTGAACGCTTGATCTTATCAAAGCGAGGGTTCTCAGATTCTGTTATTAATACTCTTGTTCAGGCATGAAAGCCTGTAACCAGAAAAATTACCACATAATTTGGTATATTTGTTGGTGTGAATCTGCAGGATTCCCTTGGGACAAGGTTAAGATTCCTAAGAGTCTATCCTTCCTTCGAGAAGGATTGGAAAAAGGATTATCTGCAAGTTCCTTGATGGGACAGATTTCTGCCTTGTCTGTGTTACTTCACAAAAAGCTGGCAGCTGTGCCAGATGTTCTAGCCTTTGTTCAGGCTCTGGTTAGAATCAAGCCTGTTTACAAAATTTGGACTCCTCCTTGGAGTCTCAACCTAGTTCTTTCAGTTCTTCAGGGGGTTCCGTTTGAACCCTTACATTCCGTTGATATTAAGTTATTATCTTGGAAAGTTTTGTTTTTTGGTTGCAATTTCTTCTGCTAGAAGAGTTTCAGAATTATCTGCTCTGCAGTGTTCTTCTCCTTATCTGGTGTTCCATGCAGATAAGGTGGTTTTGCGTACTAAACCTGGTTTTCTTCCAAAAGTTGTTTCTAACAAAAACATTAACCAGGAGATAGTTGTGCCTTCTTTGTGTCCTAATCCAGTTTCAAAGAAGGAACGTTTGTTGCACAACTTGGATGTAGTTCGTGCTCTCAAATTTTACTTAGCAGCTACTAAGGATTTCAGACAAACTTTGTCTTTGTTTGTTGTTTATTCTGGTAAACGGAGAGGTCAAAAAGCAACTTCTACCTCTCTCTCCTTCTGAATTAAAAGCATTATCCGATTGGCTTATGAGACTGCCGGACGGCAGCCTCCTGAAAGAATCACAGCTCACTCCACTAGGGCTGTGGCTTCCACATGGGCCTTCAAGAACGAGGCTTCTGTTGATCAGATATGTAAGGCAGCGACTTGGTCTTCACTGCACACTTTTTCTAAATTTTACAAATTTGATACTTTTGCTTCTTCTGAGGCTATTTTTGGGAGAAAGGTTTTGCAAGCCGTGGTGCCTTCCATTTAGGTGACCTGATTTGCTCCCTCCCTTCATCCGTGTCCTAAAGCTTTGGTATTGGTTCCCACAAGTAAGGATGACGCCGTGGACCGGACACACCTATGTTGGAGAAAACAGAATTTATGTTTACCTGATAAATTACTTTCTCCAACGGTGTGTCCGGCCCACGGCCCGCCCTGGTTTTTTTAATCAGGTCTGATAATTTATTTTCTTTAACTACAGTCACCACGGTAACATATGGTTTCTCCTATGCAAATATTCCTCCTTAACGTCGGTCGAATGACTGGGGTAGGCGGAGCCTAGGAGGGATCATGTGACCAGCTTTGCTGGGCTCTTTGCCATTTCCTGTTGGGGAAGAGAATATCCCACAAGTAAGGATGACGCCGTGGACCGGACACACCGTTGGAGAAAGTAATTTATCAGGTAAACATAAATTCTGTTTTTCTGGTTCATATTTTATTTCTATATTTCAGAAAAAAAAATACATTATATATAAGGTGTATAATTAGGCTGACCATATTGCTGCTTTAAAAAGGAACACATATGAAAAATACATATGTCAGGGCTGTTTTCAGGGCTGTTTAAAGAAATGGTTTTGTATGTGTTCCTTCTTAAAGCGGCAATATGGTCAGCCTAAAATGTATATAATGATTCAAAATTGTATCTCCCTATAGTAATTGCATTACTTCTTAGTTTTACAGTTTGGTATTTGCTCTTATGTAAAAACTAAAAACTAGCAGTTTAGATTTACTATATTAAAATACCAGCCCCACAGTATGAAGTTAATGCACCAAAAGTCAGTACACCTTTCATTACTGAGATTCAAATATATATATATATATATATATATATATATATATATATATATATATATATATATATATATATATATATTTTAATACTTCAAATCTCCAACTTTAATTTTCATGACAGACTCAATCCTTCTCGGCATGGAGGGTACCAGTGTTGTACACATTTCTGGAGAGATTTTCTGACATTCTTCAGAGACCTTCTTTTCAGCTGCTCTTTGCTGGAGGCATTGTGCTGCTCTACATTTCTCCTTAAAATACCCCAAAGGTGTTCAAGTCAGGCGACTAACTTGGCCGTGTCTTAGTTTTCACTTTTTTTCTTCTTTAGAAATTCTTGTGGTTTTGGTAGTGTGCTTTAGATAATTATCATGCTGGAATATTCTTCTTTTGCCAAGATCTTTGACACTGGGAGTCATCTCGTCAGGCAGTATTTTGGTATATCCACAGTCATGTATGGTGCTATCTATAAATGCCATCTCCCCAATACCTTTTGCACTCATGCATCCTCATATCATCACACTCACTATTGCTTCACTATTGTGACTATGCATTCACTGTAATAACCCTGGCCAGGTTCACGTCAAACATTCTGGGCCATACCTGAGCTGAGCAAATTTATATTGGTCTCATCTCACCAAAAAATATGCCCCCAATATAAATCAGGATTATTTTCATGTTCTTTAGCAAATTTTAATCCTGCAGTATTGTGCTGAAGAGCAAGAATGTTATTTTTTTTTTCTTAGACCTCGTCCATAGAGGTTGAAAATATGGGGGCGATTTATCAAGCTGAGGAAGACAGGCTGGCTGAATTCCCCTGGCAGGATTCAGCATTGCACACGAGCGCTATTTTGTGCTTGCGTGCAATCCCGCCCCCTGCCTGCACACAGCCAATCATGCATGGGCAGGAGCTGTCAATCTCCCCGGTCAGATTAGACCGTGGAGATTGAAATTCAACACCTAAGAGGTGGCGAAAGGGTAGGGAAGCAGCGGTCTGATGACCGCTGCTTGTTAAATACAGCGTGCAGGTTCTCTTGTGAGAACCTGCAGTCGTAGGGGGTCAAAAACTTGTGAAGCCCTTGATAAATCGACCCCTATGCAATGTCCTTTGCACTGTCTGAGCTGTCACGGAAACTCCATGTAAAATGTAGTATCGGTATTTCTATTTAAAAACCCTTGTGAATCCAGAGTACACTAGTCCTAAATACAGTTGTGCTCATAAGTTTACATACCCTAGCAGAATTTATGATTTCTTGGCCATTTTTCAGAGAATATGAATGATAACACAAAAACTTTTCTTTCACTCATAGTTAGTGTTTGGCTGAAGCCATTTATTATCAATCAACTGTATTTACTCTTTTTAAATCATAATGACAACAGAAACTACCCAAATGACCCTGATCAAAAGTTTACATACCCTGGTGATTTTGGCCTGATAACATGCACACAAGTTGACACAAGGGGATTTGAATGGCTATTAAAGGTAACCATCCTCACCTGTGATATGTTTACTTGTAATTAGTGTGTGTGTGTGTGTGTGTGTGTGTGTGTGTGTGTGTGTGTGTGTGTGTATACAAGGTCAATGAGTTTCTGGACTCCTGACAGACCCTTGCATCTTTCATCCAGTGCTGCACTGACATTTCTGAATTCTGAGTCATGGGGAAAGAAAAATAATTGTCAAAGGATCTGTGGGAGAAAGGTATTTGAACTGTATAAAACAGGAAAGGGATATTAAAAGATATCCAAGGATTTGAGAATGCAAATCAGCAGTGTTCAAACTCTAATCAAGAGGTGGAAAATGAGGCGTTCTGTTTGATAACATACTGCATTCATCTTGCCATCAATTCTGACCAAATTTCCTGTGCCTTTGTAGCTCACACATCCCCAAAACATCAGCGATCCACCTCCATGTTTCACAGTAGGAATGGTGTACCTTTCACAATAGGCCTTGTTCACTCCTCTCCAAATGTAGAGTTTATGGTTGTGGCCAAAAAGCTCAATTTTGGTCTCATCACTCCAAATGACTTTGTGCCAGAAGGTTTGAGGCTCGTCTCTGTGCTGTTTAGCGTATTGTAAGCGGGATACTTTGTGGCATTTGCATAGTAATGGCTTTCTTTTGGCGACGACCATGCAGCCCATCTTTCTTCAAGTGCCTCCTTATTGTGCATCTTGAAACAGCCACACCACATGTCCTCCTGTTTTTCACCTGAAGTTGTTTGTGGGTTTGTCTTTGCATCCCGAACAATTTTCCTGGCAGTTGTGGCTGAATATTTAGTTGCTCTACCTGACGGTGGTTTGGTTTCAACAGAACCCCTCATTTTCCACTTCTTTATTAGAGTTTGAACACTGCTGATTTGCATTCTCAATTCCTTGGATATCTTTTTATATCCCTTTCCTGTTTTATACAGTTCAACTACCTTTTCCCACAGATCCTTTGACAATTTGTTTGCTTTCCCCATGACTCAGAATCCAGAATCATCAGTGGAGCACTGAATGAAAGATGCAAGGGTCTGTCAGGAGTCCAGAAACTCATTGACCTTTTACACACACACACACACACACTGATTACAAGCAAACATATCACAGGTGAGGATGGTTACCTTTAATAGCCATTCAAACCCCTTTGTGTCAACTTGTGTGCATGTTAACAGGCCTAAATCACCAGGGTATGTAAACTTTTGATCAGGGTCATTTGGGTAGTTTCTGTTGTCATTATGATTTAAAAAGAGTAAACACAGTTGATTGATAATAAATGGCGTCAGCCAAACACTAACCATGAGTGAAAGAAAAGTTTTTGTGTTATCATTCATATTCTCTGAAAAATGGCCAAGAAATCATAAATTCTGCCAGAGTATGTAAACTTATGAGCACAACTGTAAATACGGTTCTGCTTTTAGTTTTAATATATAAAAATGGATATATACAATTCTTAATTGATGGTTTTTATAGGCTATAGCCTCTTTTATCTGATAGCGGGAATACAAGTTTTTCAGCCAGAGAACATGTCTGTCTGTGTTCAGGGCTAGCATGGTGTGGTATCTGTCACATAGTAACAAAGTAGATGTTGTTGAAAAAAGATCGAAGTCCATCGAGTTCAACCTATACAACTCTAAAATACTTAAAAAAGCTCCAGTTAAGCTTAAATGATCCCACTAAAAGGTGACCCATTTAATACAAGCAATCATATCTATGAATTTTATTTATAGACAGAAATGTATCCAAACAATATTTAAATGTATCTAGGGTATTGGCATTCACCACCTCCTTTGATAATGAGTTCCACAATTTTATTGCTCTTACAGTGAAAAAATGTTTCTGTTGCAGGAGATTAAATCTCCTTTCTCTTGCAAGATGTATCGAGTACACGGATTCATCCAATACTTGTGGGATATTCTCCTTCCCAACAGGAAGTGGCAAAGAGAGCACCCACAGCAGAGCTGTCTATATAGCTCCTCCCTTAGCTCCACCCCCCAGTCATTCTCTTTGCCGACTCTAAGCAATAGGAAGGGTAAAGTGAGTGTGGTGACAAAAGGTTCTACAAGCAGTGGTGCCTTCCGTTTAGGTACCTGTCTTGTCCCTCCCTTCATCCGTGACCTAAAGCTTTGGTATTGGTATCCCACAAGTATTGGATGAATCCGTAGACTCGATACATCTTGCAAGAGAAAACAGAATTTATGCTTACCTGATAAATTTCTTTCTCTTGCGATGTATCGAGTCCACGGCTCGCCCTGTCTATTTAAGACAGGTAGTATATTTTATTAAAAAGCTTCAGTCACCTCTGCACCCTATAGTTTCTCCTTTTTCTTCCTAACCTTCGGTCGAATGACTGGGGGGTGGAGCTAAGGGAGGAGCTATATAGACAGCTCTGCTAAGGGTGCTCTCTTTGCCACTTCCTGTTTGGAAGGAGAATATCCCACAAGTATTGGATGGATCCGTGGACTCGATACATTGCAAGAGAAAGAAATTTATCAGGTAAGCATAAATTCTGTTTTCCTCCAACCTTAAATTGTGACCTCTTGTCACAAACAATTTTGCCTGCATTTAGCATTTATCCTCATGACAGTTGTTTTGTAGCTCTTCAGCCTGATCTTGCACAACCAGTTGCATAAGAGCTTGCCTTATCAATCATGCTACCAAATCAGTGAGTGATGATTTAACCCTGCAAGCTCTGAAATGCTGCAGAGCTTAACCCCTTATCTACCAGGAATTTCAGAGAAAAACTTGCCCAAGTACAAGAGATTTTTTTTTGCATTTTTGCTATTACTCTGCTTAAACAAATATAGAGGCTTTGTTTTTTGTTTTATTTACCTATGGGAAATATGTATATTATTCAAAGTAGACATTTTAACCCCTTAATGACACGAGTCGTACAGGGTACGTCGCACACAACCTGGTCTTTAAAGACCAGCAACGTACCCTGTACGACTTTGGGGATTAAAGCGGCTGGAAGCGATCCTGATCGCTTCCAGCCGCTTTACAGTTATTGCAGTGATGCCTCGATATCGAGGCATCCTGCAATAACATTTTTCCCCCATCCGATGCAGAGAGAGCCACTCTGTGGCCCTCTCTGCACCGGCATCGATGGCCGCAATCGTTGGTGGGTGGGAGCTGACGTGGGAAGCGGGTGGGCGGCCATCGATGAAAGGCTGAAGAGAGAGGAGGGCGGGATCGCGGGGTTGTCGGGAGTGCGCACCGGAGCGCGTGCGTGCACGGGGGGACGGCAGGCGGGCGCGTGCACGGGGAGGGAGCGGGTGGGAACCGCTTCACTACAGAAAAAAACATTGTACAGAAGTGGCAGTAAGGGGGGATAAAATCCCTAATGAAAGTTAATCTAAGGGATCTAGGAGCGGGTGGGGGATTGGTCTGTGGGGGGGGGAAGCTACACTACACTACAGAAAAAAGGAAAATAAATAAAAAAAATTAAAAATTTTTTTTTTATTTGCAAACTGGGTACTGGCAGACAGCTGCAAGTACCCAAGATGGCTCCCAGTAAGTTAGAGGTGGAGGGTAGAGAGCTGTTTGGAGGGGATCGGGGAGGTTGGGGGCTAAGGGGGGATCCTACACAGCTGCATATGTAAATATGCTATACAATTTTTTTTTATTTTTTTTTTTAAATACACCTTTTATTTTAGTACTGGCAGACTTTCTGCCAGTACTTAAGATGGCGGGGGCAATTGTGGGGTGGGGGAGGGAAGGGAGCTGTTTGGGAGGGATCAGGGGGTGGGATGTGTCAGGTGGGAGGCTGATCTCTACGCTAAAGCTAAAATTAACCCTGCAAGCTCCCTACAAATGACCTAATTAACCCCTGCACTGCTGGACATAATACACGTGTGGTGCGCAGCGGCATTTAGCGGTTTTATAACTACCAAAAAGCAACGCCAAAGCCATATATGTCTGCTATTTCTGAACAAAGGGGATCCCAGAGAAGTATTTACAATCATTTATGCCATTCTTGCAAAAGTTGTTTGTAAATAATTTCAGTAAGAAACCTAAAATTGTGAAAAATTTTACGTTTTTTTTTATTTAATCGCATTTAGCGGTGAAATGGTAGCATGAAATATACCAAGATGGGCCTAGATCAATACTTGGGGTTGTCTACTACACTACACTAAATCTAAAATTAACCCTAGATGCTCCCTACATGCTCCCTAATTAACCCCTTCACTGCTGGGCATAATAAACGTGTGATGCGCAGTGGCATTTGGCGGCCTTCTAATTACCAAAAAGCAATGCCAAAGTCATATATGTCTGCTATTTCTGAACAAAGGGGATCCCAGAGAAGCATTTACAACCATTTATGCCATAATTGCACAAGTTGTTTGTAAATAATTTCAGTGAGGAACCTAAAGTTTATGAAAAAAAAAATGGCCTTGTCCCTAAGGGGTTAAGGTATTGATCAATTTGGTATATTTGATGCCACTATTTGGTTGCCAAAAATGACCATATATAAAAAAGATTTCACTTTTTTGGCAAAATTTGAGTTTCTCACTGAAATCATTTACACATAACTACTGCAATCATAAGACACATGGTTTTAAAATCTTCTCTGGAATCCTCTTTGTTCAGAAATAGCAGGCATGCATGTCTTTGCAGCTGCGCACCACTCTTCTGAGATTCCTGGCAGTGAAGAGGTTAATCATTTTGTAAGGTTAATATTTGCTCTAATGTAGACATAGCATTCCCACCCCTGATCCCTACCTAATTACCCCCACTGGTCAACACCATCTTAGGTACTGCGTTTAGGGATTTTATTTATTTATTTTTTTAAATATTTACCACTGCTTCCCACTATTATTCTTTTTTGTTTATTTGTATTTTATATATTATTTTTTTGCTTTAGTGTAAGGACTTCCTACTCCCTCCAAGATAACCTTTTTATCTAGTGTATGTTCCGCCTCCCCCTTCCAGATGATTTTTTTCCGTAGTAAAGACCCCATCCCTCCCCTTTCTTCATAACATTTTTTCCATAGTGTAAGGAACCCCGCCCCTCCCTCTTCCTCCTCTGCTGCCCTGAAAACACGCTATTGTCACTTTATGTAATGATTGTCTATCTGGCTTCATATGCTAAGTGAGCACAATTATGCCTTCTGCCCCCTTTTTGCGGCTCTCGCTGTCTAAGCTCACAGTTGGAACTGCAATTTGTGCCTCTGTGCTGGATGTAGATACTATGTAAACACAGTACACTGGGCAATGTACTGTGTGACTTAGTGCCTGCGTCCATATCAGGGGCTGAACTACCATTGGTGCAGTGGTACAAGGGTCCAAGGGCTGGGGGGGGCATAGCAGCCAGTCAATAAATAGGCTTGTGCAGAATGTGTACAATCCTAATACAGGTGAGTCTTTTATTAGTGTAGGTTGCAAGTGTAGCTACCTATTTATCTATTCTCAAAAAAATATTATACAGAGTCACCTTTTGGGTCGCCCAAATGTTTTTTTTTGCACCAGGACCCTCTGTTGAGTAGGTCCGCTACTGGTCCATGTGGCATTAAGTATTAAGGGGACATGCAACATCTGGGGAACAGTGGTTGACTCTCTCACTATTATTGACAGACATGGAAGTCCACACAAAAAAAATCTGTATAAAAAAAGCAGTGTTTATTATGCACATATTACAATCGTATTAATCAGTAATAAGCTTATCGAGTATGGCCGTTATTAAACTATAATGTGTCACTTAGCTTTGGAAAGTTGCATATGTTACATGTAATATTCTCTATCAGATGTTACCTCTCCCGTCAACTACTCCTCAATCACACCATGCACCACTCCTTCCCCCCTTGTAACAGTTCTTACAATTAAAGTTAGTAGGTGGCATGTCTTTGTATTGCGTCAATCATATTTCATAGCAGTGTTTTATTTAACAGAAAGCTTTTCTCCAACATAGGTGTGTCCGGTCCACGGCGTCATCCTTACTTGTGGGATATTCTCTTCCCCAACAGGAAATGGCAAAGAGCCCAGCAAAGCTGGTCACATGATCCCTCCTAGGCTCCGCCTACCCCAGTCATTCTCTTTGCCGTTGTACAGGCAACATCTCCACGGAGATGGCTTAGAGTTTTTTAGTGTTTAACTGTAGTTTTTATTATTCAATCAAGAGTTTGTTATTTTGAAATAGTGCTGGTATGTACTATTTACTCAGAAACAGAAAAGAGATGAAGATTTCTGTTTGTATGAGGAAAATGATTTTAGCAACCGTCACTAAAATCCATGGCTGTTCCACACAGGACTGTTGAGAGCAATTAACTTCAGTTGGGGGAACAGTGAGCAGTCTCTTGCTGCTTGAGGTATGACACATTCTAACAAGACGATGTAATGCTGGAAGCTGTCATTTTCCCTATGGGATCCGGTAAGCCATGTTTATTACGATCGTAAATAAGGGCTTCAAAAAGGGCTTATTAAGACTGTAGACTTTTTCTGGGCTAAATCGATTGATTATTAACACATATTTAGCCTTGAGGAATCATTTTATCTGGGTATTTTGATATAATAATATCGGCAGGCACTGTTTTAGACACCTTATTCTTTAGGGGCTTTCCCAAAGCATAGGCAGAGCCTCATTTTCGCGCCGGTGTTGCGCACTTGTTTTTGAGAGGCATGGCATGCAGTCGCATGTGAGAGGAGCTCTGATACTTAGAAAAGACTTTCTGAAGGCGTCATTTGGTATCGTATTCCCCTTGGGGCTTGGTTGGGTCTCAGCAAAGCAGATACCAGGGACTGTAAAGGGGTTAAAGTTCAAAACGGCTCCGGTTCCGTTATTTTAAGGGTTAAAGCTTCCAAATTTGGTGTGCAATACTTTTAAGGCTTTAAGACACTGTGGTGAAAATTTGGTGAATTTTGAACAATTCCTTCATGTTTTTTCGCAATTGCAGTAATAAAGTGTGTTCAGTTTAAAATTTAAAGTGACAGTAACGGTTTTATTTTAAAACGTTTTTTGTACTTTGTTATCAAGTTTATGCCTGTTTAACATGTCTGAACTACCAGATAGACTGTGTTCTGAATGTGGGGAAGCCAGAATTCCTATTCATTTAAATAAATGTGATTTATGTGACAATGACAATGATGCCCAAGATGATTCCTCAAGTGAGGGGAGTAAGCATGGTACTGCATCATTCCCTCCTTCGTCTACACGAGTCTTGCCCACTCAGGAGGCCCCTAGTACATCTAGCGCGCCAATACTCCTTACTATGCAACAATTAACGGCTGTAATGGATAATTCTGTCAAAAACATTTTAGCCAAAATGAACACTTATCAGCGTAAGCGCGACTGCTCTGTTTTAGATACTGAAGAGCATGACGACGCTGATAATAATATTTCTGAAGGGCCCCTAACCCAGTCTGATGGGGCCAGGGAGGTTTTGTCTGAGGGAGAAATTACTGATTCAGGGAACATTTCTCAACAAGCTGAACCTGATGTGATTGCATTTAAATTTAAGTTGGAACATCTCCGCATTCTGCTTAAGGAGGTATTATCCACTCTGGATGATTGTGACAAGTTGGTCATCCCAGAGAAACTATGTAAAATGGACAAGTTCCTAGAGGTGCCGGGGCTCCCAGAAGCTTTTCCTATACCCAAGCGGGTGGCGGACATTGTTAATAAAGAATGGGAAAGGCCCGGTATTCCTTTCGTCCCTCCCCCCATATTTAAAAAATTGTTTCCTATGGTCGACCCCAGAAAGGACTTATGGCAGACAGTCCCCAAGGTCGAGGGAGCGGTTTCCACTTTAAACAAACGCACCACTATACCCATAGAGGATAGTTGTGCTTTCAAAGATCCTATGGATAAAAAATTAGAAGGTTTGCTTAAAAAGATGTTTGTTCAGCAGGGTTACCTTCTACAACCAATTTCATGCATTGTCCCTGTCGCTACAGCCGCATGTTTCTGGTTCGATGAGCTGATAAAGGCGGTCGATAGTGATTCTCCTCCTTTTGAGGAGATTATGGACAGAATCAATGCTCTCAAATTGGCTAATTCTTTCACCCTAGACGCCACTTTGCAATTGGCTAGGTTAGCGGCTAAGAATTCTGGGTTTGCTATTGTGGCGCGCAGAGCGCTTTGGTTGAAATCTTGGTCGGCTGATGCGTCTTCCAAGAACAAGCTACTTAACATTCCTTTCAAGGGGAAAACGCTGTTTGGCCCTGACTTGAAAGAGATTATCTCTGATATCACTGGGGGTAAGGGCCACGCCCTTCCTCAGGATCGGCCTTTCAAGGCAAAAAATAAACCTAATTTTCGTCCCTTTCGTAGAAACGGACCAGCCCAAAGTGCTACGTCCTCTAAGCAAGAGGGTAATTCTTCTCAAACCAAGCCAGCTTGGAGACCAATGCAAGGCTGGAACAAGGGAAAGCAGGCCAAGAAACCTGCCACTGCTACCAAGACAGCATGAAATGTTGGCCCCCGATCCGGGACCGGATCTGGTGGGGGGCAGACTCTCTCTCTTCGCTCAGGCTTGGGCAAGAGATGTTCTGGATCCTTGGGCGCTAGAAATAGTCTCCCAAGGTTATCTTCTGGAATTCAAGGGACTTCCCCCAAGGGGGAGGTTCCACAGGTCTCAGTTGTCTTCAGACCACATAAAAAGACAGGCATTCTTACATTGTGTAGAAGACCTGTTAAAAATGGGAGTGATTCATCCTGTTCCATTTAGAGAACAAGGGATGGGGTTCTACTCCAATCTGTTTATAGTTCCCAAGAAAGAGGGAACGTTCAGACCAATCTTAGATCTCAAGATCTTAAACAAGTTTCTCAAGGTTCCATCGTTCAAGATGGAAACCATTCGAACAATTCTTCCTTCCATCCAGGAAGGTCAATTCATGACCACGGTGGATTTAAAGGATGCGTATCTACATATTCCTATCCACAAGGAACATCATCGGTTCCTGAGGTTCGCATTCCTGGACAAACATTACCAGTTCGTGGCGCTTCCTTTCGGATTAGCCACTGCTCCAAGGATTTTCACAAAGGTACTAGGGTCCCTTCTAGCTGTGCTAAGACCAAGGGGCATTGCTGTAGTACCTTACTTGGACGACATTCTGATTCAAGCGTCGTCCCTTCCTCAAGCAAAGGCTCACACGGACATTGTCCTGGCCTTTCTCAGATCTCACGGATGGAAAGTGAACGTGGAAAAGAGTTCTCTATCTCCGTCAACAAGGGTTCCCTTCTTGGGAACCATAATAGACTCCTTAGAAATGAGGATTTTTCTGACAGAGGCCAGAAAAACAAAACTTCTAGACTCTTGTCGGATACTTCATTCCGTTCCTCTTCCTTCCATAGCTCAGTGCATGGAAGTGATCGGGTTGATGGTAGCGGCAATGGACATAGTTCCTTTTGCACGCATTCATCTAAGACCATTACAACTGTGCATGCTCAGTCAGTGGAATGGGGACTATACAGACTTGTCTCCGAAGATACAAGTAAATCAGAGGACCAGAGACTCACTCCGTTGGTGGCTGTCCCTGGACAACCTGTCACGAGGGATGACATTCCGCAGACCAGAGTGGGTCATTGTCACGACCGACGCCAGTCTGATGGGCTGGGGCGCGGTCTGGGGATCCCTGAAAGCTCAGGGTCTTTGGTCTCGGGAAGAATCTCTTCTACCGATAAATATTCTGGAACTGAGAGCGATATTCAATGCTCTCAAGGCTTGGCCTCAGCTAGCGAGGGCCAAGTTTATACGGTTTCAATCAGACAACATGACAACTGTTGCGTACATCAACCATCAGGGGGGAACAAGGAGTTCCCTGGCGATGGAAGAAGTGACCAAAATCATTCTATGGGCGGAGTTTCACTCCTGCCACCTGTCTGCTATCCACATCCCAGGAGTGGAAAATTGGGAAGCGGATTTTCTGAGTCGTCAGACATTGCATCCGGGGGAGTGGGAACTCCATCCGGAAATCTTTGCCCAAGTCACTCAGCTGTGGGGCATTCCAGACATGGATCTGATGGCCTCTCGTCAGAACTTCAAAGTTCCTTGCTACGGGTCCAGATCCAGGGATCCCAAGGCGGCTCTAGTGGATGCACTAGTAGCACCTTGGACCTTCAAACTAGCTTATGTGTTCCCGCCGTTTCCTCTCATCCCCAGGCTGGTAGCCAGGATCAATCAGGAGAGGGCGTCGGTGATCTTGATAGTTCCTGCGTGGCCACGCAGGACTTGGTATGCAGATCTGGTGAATATGTCATCGGCTCCACCTTGGAAGCTACCTTTGAGACGAGACCTTCTTGTTCAGGGTCCGTTCGAACATCCGAATCTGGTTTCACTCCAGCTGACTGCTTGGAGATTGAACGCTTGATCTTATCGAAGCGAGGGTTCTCAGATCCTGTTATCGATACTCTTGTTCAGGCCAGAAAGCCTGTAACTAGAAAGATTTACCACAAAATTTGGAAAAAATATATCTGTTGGTGTGAATCTAAAGGATTCCCTTGGGACAAGGTTAAGATTCCTAGGATTCTATCCTTCCTTCAAGAAGGATTGGAAAAAGGTTTATCTGCAAGTTCCCTGAAGGGACAGATTTCTGCCTTGTCTGTGTTACTTCACAAAAAGCTGGCCGCTGTGCCAGATGTTCAAGCTTTTGTTCAGGCTCTGGTTAGAATTAAGCCTGTTTACAAACCTTTGACTCCTCCTTGGAGTCTCAATTTAGTTCTTTCAGTTCTTCAGGGGGTTCCGTTTGAACCCTTGCATTCCGTTGATATTAAGTTATTATCTTGGAAAGTTTTGTTTTTAGTTGCAATTTCTTCTGCTAGAAGAGTTTCAGAATTATCTGCTCTGCAGTGTTCTCCTCCTTATCTGGTGTTCCATGCAGATAAGGTGGTTTTACGTACTAAACCTGGTTTTCTTCCAAAAGTTGTTTCTAACAAAAACATTAACCAGGAGATTATCGTACCTTCTCTGTGTCCGAAACCAGTTTCGAAGAAGGAACGTTTGTTGCACAATTTGGATGTTGTTCGCGCTCTAAAATTCTATTTAGATGCTACAAAGGATTTTAGACAAACATCTTCCTTGTTTGTTGTTTATTCCGGTAAAAGGAGAGGTCAAAAAGCAACTTCTACCTCTCTCTCTTTTTGGATTAAAAGCATCATCAGATTGGCTTACGAGACTGTCGGACGGCAGCCTCCCGAAAGAATCACAGCTCATTCCACTAGGGCTGTGGCTTCCACATGGGCCTTCAAGAACGAGGCTTCTGTTGATCAGATATGTAGGGCAGCGACTTGGTCTTCACTGCACACTTTTACCAAATTTTACAAGTTTGATACTTTTGCTTCTTCTGAGGCTATTTTTGGGAGAAAGGTTTTGCAAGCCGTGGTGCCTTCCATTTAGGTGACCTGATTTGCTCCCTCCCTTCATCCGTGTCCTAAAGCTTTGGTATTGGTTCCCACAAGTAAGGATGACGCCGTGGACCGGACACACCTATGTTGGAGAAAACAGAATTTATGTTTACCTGATAAATTACTTTCTCCAACGGTGTGTCCGGTCCACGGCCCGCCCTGGTTTTTTAATCAGGTCTGATAATTTATTTTCTTTAACTACAGTCACCACGGTACCATATGGTTTCTCCTATGCAAATATTCCTCCTTAACGTCGGTCGAATGACTGGGGTAGGCGGAGCCTAGGAGGGATCATGTGACCAGCTTTGCTGGGCTCTTTGCCATTTCCTGTTGGGGAAGAGAATATCCCACAAGTAAGGATGACGCCGTGGACCGGACACACCGTTGGAGAAAGTAATTTATCAGGTAAACATAAATTCTGTTTTTTTCACAAAATATATTGAGTACCAGGGTTTCCTCTAAGACCAGTTTAGTGAGGGGCCCAGCAGTGAAACCATTAATAAGGGAACCACACCTTGCAGTCTTCATTGTGTATTGTTTCCTAATTACTCTAATTAACAGTCTCACTGCTGGGCCATTTACAAAACTGGCCTTAGAGGGAACAGTTGCGAGTACATATTAAGTTTCTCAGAGACAAAAATATTTTTACAGCAGTACCCCGCAGAACCTAGATAAGGAAGTAATAAGGCAGAGAAAACAGTGTGAGACTTAACTTCTTAAAGGGAATGCTATTAAAGGCATATGTGTTAAATATGTATATATACTGAATATATGTATGCATACTGAATAATGTGTATCTTTAATGTGTATATTTGTTTTCTACTAAGCAAAACTGTGATATAAACTGCTAATATTTGAACTATTGATTAATTATGAACAGTTTCCCATCCCTTACAGGACATAAAAGTGCAAAGAGAATTCTTTAGAGCATTTTATTATTGCGCTATTGCTTGCATATAACTGTGTTTAAACTATCTTTTTAACCTAATTGCAGGAGTTAAAGTCCTCTCCACAGTGGCAGTGCACTACTGGGACCTAGCTGAACACATCTGGTGAGCCAATGAAAAGAGGCATATTTGTATAACCACTAATCACCACCTATCTACCAATAGTGCATTGCTGCTCCTCAGCCTACCTAGGTATGCTTTTTCACAAAGTATATCAGGAAAATGTAAAGTAAAAAATGTAAAGGAATATATATATATATATATATATATATATATATGTGTGTGTGTGTATATATATATTTCTTTCTAATGACACAATGAGTCCACGGATCATCTAATTACTATTGGGATATATCATTCCTGCCCAGCAGGAGGCGGCAAAGAGCACCACAGCAAAGCTGTTAAATATCACCTCCCTTCTCTCCCACCCCAGTCATTCTCTTTGCCTATGTTAGAGCAAGGAAGTGGTAAAGTTTTTTTTTTTTAAGTGGTGCAAGATTGTGCTGCTTTGTTCTAGGGTGTAGCCGTAGTCCATATCAATCTCTTCAGTAGAGCAGTGGTGTCTTTAGAGCAATGCAAACTTGTGGGACATAATTCTCACTGCGCCTCCCATGTAGTTTATGCTGCCCTACTACTGAAAGCCTGAGTAAGATTACTCAGTCTTTTTTCTCTTTCCACAGGTCCATGGGAGGGAGAGGACCTCTCAAACCTAGTGAGCTGCCTTGCTGCCTGGCAGAGCTTTGAGGTAAGTGCTGCTTTATTTTTTCTGGAGAAAAATTAGGCACTTTATTTATTGGGACACAGAGCTTCCTCTATAGGTTTGTGGGAACATATTCCATAAACAGTTTTATTTATAGCAGGCACTGGGGCTACTCATAACTGGGGCTGAGGAGTTCATGGCTCATATGTTGTGTGTTTTTCACTTCTCCCGGTGGTTTGCTTGTAAGAGACCTTTACCGACCAGGAGATTAGTTAAGGGGTTCATACTTTGTGCAGTGTTCTCATCTCGTGGCGGTTTGCTGTAAGACATTTTTTCCGACCAGTAGAGTATTTGTTTAAAATGATGGGGGGGACTAGCTGAGGCAGCATTTACTGTTGCGCACCTTTTTTACCCTGCACTTCCGGATTGGAACTGTGTAGTAGCTGGTGTTCAGACGCAGGGAAACGTTTACTCAGCCTATTCCGGACTGTTGTTTTTACTGTAAGAGACCGGAGAGTCCAGAGAGTCCGGATTGCTCTACTAATAAAAGGGAATTCCTCCGGTGCAGCAGGGCAGGTAGGCACCTCAGCAGAGCTAAGCTGAGGTGTAGAGGTCATCTGAAAACTTTTTGTATTATTATCTGTTACCTTGTTGCAGAAGTAAAAAATGTTATGTTTTAAAATTTAAAGAGACAGTGAAGTTTTTTTCTGTTTTAATTTTTATTAAAAAAATTAAGTTTTTATTTGATATTTTGATCTATTGTGATTCAGAATGGACCAAGAGGCCCTGCAAAATGTCACTTGTTCATTATGTTTTGATGCCAATGTGGAACCACCAATCCCTTTCTGTTCCACATGTATTGAGAGAACTTTAAATTACAGAGAGAGACTTTTTTCTGAGCCAACATTTTCTAAGGCGGATGCTGTTCAGGAGTCTAATTATAATGTTCAGTATATGACGCAGCTTTCTCCTCAAGCGTCCCAACTTTTACCGCCCACACATGCAGTTCCCTGCGCTTCCTCTTTAACTCCTCCTGGAGTTACGCTGCAAGACATTGCTTCCCTCTTGTCCTCTGCAGTCTCTGATGCGTTGTCTGCTTTTCCCATGTTGCAGGGAAAGCGCAAGAGGAAAAATAAACTTTCAGTAAGCAAGGTTACTGACGCAGTTGTTGCTATTTCAAATGCCCCCTCACAGAAGCCTGAGGAGGAGGATACTTCGGTAGCATCTGAGGGTGAAATCTCAGATTCTGATAGTGTAATTCCTCCTGATAAAACTGAAGTTGTATCTTTCAGATTTAAGCTAGAACACTTCCATCTATTACTCAAGGAGGTTTTAGCTACATTGGATGACTGCAACTCCATGGTCATAGTTAATCCTAAGAAATCAATATTTTGATGTACCTTCCTTGGTGGAGGTTTTCCTGTACCAGATCGAGCTACTGAGATCATTGCTAAGGAATGGGAGAGACCGGGTATCCCTTTTTCTCCATCCCCTATATTTAAAAAGATGTTTCCCATAGCCCTATGAGTAAGTGCCGAGCATAGGCACGAAACATGTTAGGATGTTCATTGTGCTAGCCTCTATGTACCTTGTTTTTAAGGTATACTAATAAAGTTCAGTTTTTTTTACTTTTTATCTCCGCAAGTGCAGCTCATTTTTTTCTTACTTGTTTCCCATAGCGGACTCTATTAAGGAGTCTTGGCAAACAGTACCCAAGGTGGAAGGGGCAATTTCCACTCTGGCCAAGAGAACTACCATCCCCATAGAGGATAGTTGTGCCTTTAAGGATCCTATGGACAAAAAATTAGAGGGGTTACTCAAAAAGATGTATGTACACCAGGGTTTACAGTGGCAACCTGCAGTGTGCATTGCTACCGTCACTAGTGCGGCGGCTTATTGGTTTGATGTGTTGTCTGATGCTATTAGGACTGACACTCCCCTTGATGAGATCCAGGATAGGATAAAAGTCCTCAATTTGGCTAATTATTTTATTACAGATGCTTGTTACAGGTTATCAAACTGGGAGCAACAATTTCAGGTTTTGCTGTACTAGCCCACAGAGCTTTAAGGTTAAAACCTTGGGTCTGCAGATGTGTCATCTAAGTCTAATGTTTTAGTGATTCCTTACAAGGGAAAGACCATGTTTGGGCCGGGTTTGACGTAAATAATCTCTGATATTACGGGAGGAAAGGGTAATTTTCTCCCTCAGGATAAGAGAAACAAGCAAAAGGGATGTCAGAGTAATTTTCGTTCCTTTCAAAATTTCAAGGGAAATACTTCCACTTCTACTTCCAAGCAGGAGCAGTCCAAGCCTTCCTGGAGACCCAATCAGTCTTGGAACAAGGGAAAACAAACCAAAAAGCCTATTATGGAATCTAAATCAGCATGAAGGGTCTGCCCCCAATCCGGGACCAGATCTTGTGGGGGTAGACTTTCCTTCTTCACTCAGGCTTGGGTTTGAGATGTTCAGGATCCCTGGGCGGTGGACATAGTGTCCCAGGGATACAAACTAGAGTTCAAGAATTTTCCTCCCAGGGGCAGGTTTCTGCTTTCAAGATTATCTGTAGACCAGACAAAAAGAGAGGCGTTCTTACACTGGGTACAGGACCTCTCTTACCTGGGAGTGATAGTTCCTGTTCCCATGCAGGAACGGGGTCTGGGGTTCTATTCCAATCTGTTTGTGGTTCCCAAAAAGGAGGGAACCTTTAGACCAATTTTAGATCTCAAAAGTCCTCAGGGTACCGTCCTTCAAAATGGAAACTATTCATTCCATTCTCCCTTTGGTCCAGGAGGGTCCATTTATGACAATAATGGATTTAAAGGACGCGTACCTGCATGTTCCCATCCACAGGGATCATCACAAGTTTCTAAGGTTTGCATTTCTAGACAAACATTTCCAGTTTGTGGCTCTTCCTTTCGGCCTTGCCACAGCTACCAGAATTTTTTCAAAGGTTCTGGGATCTCTGTTGGCGGTTCTCCGATTATGGGGCATTGCAGTGGCGCCTTTTCTGGATGACATCCTGGTCCAGGTGCCATTCTTTCAATAAGCAAGATCCCACACAGAAATGTTGTTATCTTTCCTGCGATCTCATGGATGGAAGGTAAATTTGGAAAATAACTTATTAGTTCCAAATACAAGGGTCACTTTCATGGGAACCATAATAGATTCCTTATCAATGAAGATCTTTCTGACAGATGTCATGAAATAAAGGATTTTCAATACTTGCCTAGCTCTTCAGTCCTCTCCTCGGCCATCAGTGGCTCAGTGCATGGAGGTAATCGGTCTGATGGTAGCGGCGATGGACATCATCCCGTTCGCCCGTTTCCACCTCAGACCTCTGCAGTTAAACATGCTCAGTCAGTGGAACGGAAATTATATGGACCTGTCTCCGCGAATATAGCTGGAGCAGGAGACAAGGGATACCCTTCTTTGGTGGTTGTCTCAGGATCATCTCTCCCAGGGAACCTGCTTTCGCAGACCCTCTTGGGTGATTGTGACAACAGACGCCAGCCTTCTGGGATGGGGAGCAATCTGAGGCTCTCTAAAGGCACAGAGAACTTGGACTCAGTCGGAGTCTGTTCTGCCCATAAACACATAAACATTTTGGAGCTGAGAGCAATCTTCAATGCTCTTCTGGCCTGGCCCCAGTTAACCTTGGCCCAGTTCATCAGGTTCCAGTCGGACAACATAATTTCAGTGGCTTACATCAACCATCAGGGAGGAACACTGAGTTCCTTAGCTATGACAGAGGTAGCCAAGATAATTTGGTGGGTGGAGACCCACAATTGCTGTCTGTCGACAATCCACATCCCAGGGGTGGACAACTGGGAGGCGGACTAACTGAGCAGGCAGACCTTTCACCTGGGGGAGAGTGGGAACGCTATCCGGAAGTGTTTTCCAGCCTGATTCTTAAATGGGGTCAGCCAGAATTGGATCTCATAGCATCTCGGCAGAATGCCAAGCTTCCAAAGTACGGGTCAAAGTCAAGGGACCCTCAGGCGGTACTGATAGACGCCCTGGCGGTACCTTGGAATTTCAGTCTTGCATTCCTTTTTCCTCCTTTCGCTCTTCTTCCTCAGGTCATTGCTCAAAATCAAGCAGGAGAAGGCGTCGGTGATCCGCAGATCTGGTGGACATGTCATCTCTTCCACCTTGGAGACTTCCATTGAGGAAGTACCTTCTTCTTCAAGGGCCCTTCCTTCATCCAGAAGCTGAAGCTGACTGCTTGGTTATTGAGACCATGATTCAGACTCGTAAACCTGTGACTAGAAAGATTTACCACAAAATATGGCGAAAATATCTATCTTGGTGTGAATCCAAAGGCTACTCTTGGAGTAGAGTTAGGATTCCTAGAATTCTGTCTTTTCTCCAAGAGGGTTTGGAGAAAAGATTATCAGCAAGTTCCCTAAGGGGTCAAATACTTGCCTTGTCTATTTTGTTGCATAAACGTCTGGCGGACGTACCAGACGTGCAATCCTTTTGTCAGGCCTTGGTCAGGATCAGGCCTGTGTTCAAACCAGTTACTCCTCCCTGGAGTCTTAATTTAGTTCTTAAGGTTCTTCAAGGGGCTCCGTTTGAGCCTATGCATTCCTTAGATATTAAGTTGTTATCTTGGAAAGTTTTGTTTCTTGTTGCTATTTATTCTGCTCGTTAAGTGTCGGAGCTCTCGGCATTACAGTATGAGTCTTACTTTTATTTTTCATTCGGATAAGGTAGTTTTACGTACTAAATTAGGGTTTCTTCCTAAAGTAGTTTCTGACCGGAACATTAATCAGGAGATATTTGTTCCTTCTTTGTGTACTAATCCTTCTTTTCAGGAGGAACGGCTTCTACACAATTTGGACGTGGTATGTGCACTAAAATTCTATTTACAGGCGACTAAGGATTTTCGTCAGTCTTCTGCTTTGTTTGTGTTTTTTTCTGGAAAACGTAAGGGACAGAAAGCTACGGCTACTTCTCTTTCTTTGTGGCTGAAGAGTATGATACATTTTGCCTATGAAACTGCTGGACAGCAGCCTCCAGAGAAAGTTACGGCTCAATCCACGAGGGCTGTTTCTTCCTCATGGGCATTCAAAAATGAAGCTTCTGTGGAACAGATTTGCAAGGCTGCAAATTGGTCCTCTCTTCACACTTTTTCAAAATTCTATAAATTTGACACTTTTGCCTCAGCTGAGGCCGCTTTTGGGAGACAGGTTCTTCAAGCAGTGGTGCCTTCCATTTAGGTTCCCTGTCTTGTCTCTCCCTTATCATCTGTGTACTCTAGCTTGGGTATTGATTCCCAATAGTAATTAGATGATCCGTGGACTCATCGTGTAATTAGAAAGAAAACAAAATGTATGCTTACCTGATAAATTTATTTATTTCTTGACACAATGAGTCCACGGCCCACCCTGTTCTTTAGACATTGTGTTAGTATAAACTTCAGACACCTCTGCAGCTTGTTACTTCCTTTCTCTCCTTTACTTCGGTCGAATGACTGGGATGGGAGGGAAGGGAGGTTATATTTAACAGCTTTGCTATGGTGCTCTTTGCCGCCTCCTGCTGGGCAGGAGTGATATATCACAATAGTAATTAGATGATCCGTGGACTCATCGTGTCAATAAAGAAATACATTTATCAGGTAAGCATAAATTTAGTTTTTTTTAAGATTTACCATTTTTGTGTTTGCAGATTCATCAGAACTGTGATGAAATTGCTTTGACATATATTGCTGATATTTTAGCAAGAATTGCAACTGTTGAAGGAGGACTTTCTATTCTTCTTTATGGGGAAAATGTAGAGAGCACAAAAGACAGGTATGTTTTTTTAATTTTACCCTTGTGATAGCCACCATTTTTTATCTAATTTTAAATGAGATATTCTTTAAAGGACATTACATTTAAAAAATAATATCCATATGATCTGAAGGTTCTTTCTTAGATTCCTGTAAAAACACCAATGGGTAGGTACCAAGTGAAAAATAAAAAAGTCCCTAGAATAAAGTTATAATGTACACAAGGTTTATGAAAACATTAAGAGACAGATTACAAGCGGAGAGCTAATTTATTGCTCGCCCATAAACGGGCCAATTTGCCTGTTTACGGGCGAACAATAAATAACCAGCCATTACAATAGTAGAATCTTTATTAAAGCAGTTTTAAGAGGTTAAAGTTGACGGGTGCGGTGTGTTAGAGAAAAAAATGGCACTGAAAAGTGACTGTAAATTGTGGTCTATGGGAACTGTGTGTTCCCTGTAAATATATATGTATATGCTTATAAACATATATATTTATGTGTTAATATGTGTATAAACACATAAATATATATGTATTTAAGCATATACATATATATTTAAATTTGTTGCCCAACGCTGCACGACTTACCGCCGTAGCTGAGCTTAGGTTCTGTGCCTTGTATGACGGTATCAGAACGATGCTCCCATTGGAGCCTATGGAAGCTTCCGTGCAATGCGAACACGACCTTGCGAAGGTCACGTTTGTATTGCACCTAACTTGTAATACCAGCGCACATTTGGTGGAGTGCAAATATCCATTCGTGGAAGTGATATTTTTCACTCAACTTGTAATCGAGCCCTAAATGTTTGCTATGGTATGGCACAAAAAGTTGCTATGAGAGTTATGCTAACTTTCAATTTAAATGCATTTTTGCTTATAATAGCCAATTAAAGAAATGTATACATCTATACTATAGTAAAATATTCACTACTATTTGTAATGTTATGCACCAAGTTTTATTCACAACAGCATTGTTTACAACCAAGCGATGTTACATAAATTATTTATATCATAAAACCAAAACAATTACACCTTAAATCAGCCTTAATCACCTTAAAATTATTTAATTTAAAGACAAGATAAACATACTTATTTTAATGAAACTTTTGAGTCTACTTTGGTTTCGCCAACCTTGTAATGTTTTGGAGTTAAATTAGTTACTAAGAGCAGCAGAGAATTCTTTAAATCTGTCAATTGCTACATCATTTTGTTATTAATCAATTGCATCTATGAAATGCTTGTTGGCATCTGTACATTGTTCCAAAATGACAGATATAACTCTGGGCACATTTTCTTAGTTCTGGAAAATGTTCACGGGGTAATCATCGCCAAAAATTAATTATGTCACAAGCATTTGGGACTGAGAGAAGCTCATCACATTTTATTTTTAATAATGAATTTGTTTTCTGATCAATAAGCTGTATTTCTATGTTACTAGACATGGTCAGGATTTTTTATTCACTAATTGAAAATGGGTTTATAAATGTGATTATGCAGTCTTCTTCTTTAGCAAAATCACTAAAACGACTTTCAATTGACTCTTGCGATAATATGTTTTTTTCAATATATTCTGTAAAATTGCCATTATCTTCAGAACATTTACTCTGTTCTTTTAAATGTGGAAACTTGCTCAAATCCTCATTTTTTAACTGATAGGTAAACATTTTTAACTTAATCTTGCACTATATTTTACTAAGCTAGGAAACTATTTTTTCTTGTCCTGCAGTTTCAAATTTAGATTATTGAGATGGCTGGTAACATCAACTAAAAATGATAAATTAAATAGCCATTTGTTATCACATAAGAGGGCTCTTTCCTCAGGTAGCTCGTTCCTCTCTTCTAGAAAATTATGAACACTATTTTTCATTCTCCAAAATCTATTGAGAACCTGTCCTCTAGAAAGCCAGCACCCCTCACATTGAAGGATAAGATCACCATTTTCCAAATCTTACAATTCACAATTGTTTCTGAATTCTCTTCAGTTCAATCCCCTTGCTCTAATTTTATTCACACATTTCACAACCGGTAGCATAACATGCTGCAAATTTAAAGTTTTTCCACACAGTAACTCTTTGTGTATAATGCAGTGATATTTTAGTAGAGGACAACCTAAAAAGGTTTTATTTCTAATGATACGATGAGTCCATGGATCATCATTAATTACTGTTGGGAATACCACTCCTGCCCAGCAGGAGGCGGCAAAGAGCACCACAGCAGAGCTGTTAAATATCTCCTCCCTTCCCTCCCACTCCAGTCATTCTCTTTGCCTACGTTAAGAGCAAGGAGGGGGTAAATTAAGTGTTAGAAAGATACTTCAATCAAGAGTTTATTATTTTTAAAAGTTGTACAAGATTGTGCTGCTTTGTTCTAGGGTGTAGCCATAGTCCATATCAGTCTCTTCAGTAGAGCAATGTGAACTGGTGGGACATAATTCTCACTGCGCCTCACATATACTGGTGCTGCCCTTATCCTGAAAACCTGAGGGATCTTTACTCAGGACTTCGTTTATTTCACAGGTCCATGTGAGGGAGAGGACCTCTCAAACCTGGGAACTGCCTTGCTGTCAGGCAGAAGATGAGGTAAGTGCTGGCTTTATTTCTGGGGGTAGAAAGAAAACTCAGAAAAAGGTTGGGCACTTTATTTTTTATTTGGATCAGACCTCATTGAAATTAGGCTCTTTATGAAAGAGGTATAGATTCTCCTAGAGACTTAGGGGACATTATGGACGCAGGCACTGGGGCTGAATTTAATTTTATATGTGAGCCACATCTCCTGGCGGTTTCATAACTATATAAAAACAGACCGGGAGATTACTTAATGGCACGCCCACGATAGGCAGTACTTCAGGCGACATTTGAGTGAGGTGGTTTCACTGATATCTGTGACACACGGGCTAAGCAGCTGCCTAGGATGCTGAAGCTGGTCAGTCTGGTTATTCTCACGGTAGTTTAACTTCACAGAGTGTTTGTATAGCAAAATGGCGACCGGGAGATTACTATTGAAATGCCCACGATGGGCGGAGCTATGTGTGGCGCCAATTTGAGTTGTGCACCACTTTCCTAACACTTCTGATTTTCGAAAGGGACAGAGGGTTTTAATCAGAGTGCTTGTACATAGAACCGGACAGCGATACAGCTGAATCTGGATTTTTTACTGTGAATGTATCCAGTGTCAGAAGGGCTGGTAGGCACCTCAGCAAAAGTTATGCTAAGGTGCATAGGGGTTCTGCAGTAGTTGTGTACCTATTTAGCCATTTCTGCACACATAAATAAAAAAGTTACATTTTAAAATTTAAAGAGAGATTAACGTTTTTTCTGTGTTAATTTTTATTTCATTAATCATCTTTTATTTCATTAATCATCCATGTGTGAGTCAGAATGGACAAAGAGGTCCTGCTAAGTGTCTCCTTATGTTTGTGATACAAATATGTAACCACCAATCCCTTTTTTATTTTCCTTATGTTGTGAGAGAACTATAATTATCGGGAAAACATATTTTTCTTTTCTGAGCCAACTCCTGCTAAGTTGGATGCTGTTCAGGAGGCTATTGACAATGCTCAATATATACCGCAAATTTCTCCTCAAAGTGTCGAAAATTTTTATAGCCCACACACGCAGTGCCCTGTGCTTCCTCTCAAACTCCATCTGGAGTTATTTTGCAAGACATCGCTTCTCTAATGCACATAGGCTGTTTCTGATGAATTGTCTGCCTTTCCCATGCTGCAGGGAAAGCGCTTGAGGAAATGTATTTAATCAGCAAATAACGTTGCTGATACAGTAGTAGCTATTCCAAATGTTTCTTCCCTGAAGCTTGAAGAGGAAGATACTTTGGTAGTACATAAGGGGGAATCTCAGACTCAATCTGTGTAATACCTTTATCTGATACTGAAGTTGTTTCTTTTAGGTGAAGCTTAAACACCTCCATTTGTTACTTAAAGAGGTTTTTGCTACCCTGGACGACTCCGACATTACCGGTGTAGTCATTCCTAATAAGTAAACTATACAAAGCTGTGCCCTCTATGGTAGAAGTAATTCCTGTACCTGATAGGGCTACAGAGATGATTGCGAAGGAATGGGAGAAACTGGGTATCCCCTTTTCTCCATTTCTTATAAAAAAAAAAAAAAAGATCCTATAGCAGACTGTATCAAGGAGTCTTGGCAATGGTGCCCAGGGAAGAAATCCAGGATAGGATAAAGGCACTTAAGTTAGCCAACTCCCTTTTTACAGATGCTTCCCTTCAGGTTATTAAGCCGAGAGCTAAGATTTCAGGCTTTGCCATTTTGGCCCACAGAGCGTTATGGTCAAAATATTGGTCTGCAGATGCCTCATCTAAGTCTAAACTTTTGGCGATTCCTTACAAGAATAAGACCTTTTTTGGACCTGGTTTGACAGAGATACTTTCTGATATTACGGGAGGTAAGGGACATTCCCTCCCTCAGGATAAGAGAAATAAACAAAAAGGACATCAGAGTATTTTCATTACTTCTGAAATTTCAAAGGAAATCCTTCCACTCCTTATTCCAAGCAGGAGCAGTCTAAGCCTTCCTGGAGACTCAGTCAGTCTTGGAATAGGGGAAAGCAATTCAAGAAGCCTGCTGGTGAATCAAAGACAGCATGAGGGCCTGCCCCCGATCCGGGAGGACAGTGTGTCCCAGGGATACAAACTAGGGTCCAAGACTTTTTCTCCATGGGGTAGGTTTCTGCTTTCAAGATTATCTGCAGAAAAAGAGAGGCGTTCTTACACTATGTATGGAACCTCTCCGATCTGGGAGTGATAGTCCCTGTTCTATTGCAGGAACAAAGTCTGGTATTCCATTCTGTTCGGGGTTCCCAAGAAGGAGGGAGCCTTCAGACCAATGTTTAGATCTCTAGAGTCTAAACAAGTTTTTCAGAATTACGTCCTTCAAGATGGAATCTATTAGTTCCATTCTTCCCTTGTCCAAGAGGGTCAGTTTATGACCACAGTGGATTTAAAGGACGCTTACTTGCATGTTCCCACCCACAAGGCGTGTTTTTTCTAGACAAACACTTCCAGTTTGTGGTTCTTTCATTCGGCCTTGCCACAGCTCCCAGAATTTTCTCAAGGGTTCTAGGATCCCTGCTGGTGGTGCTCCAATTGCGGGGCATGGCATTGGCAACTTATCTGGACGAATTCCTGGTTCAGGTGCCTTCCTTTCAATATGCAAGATCAACGGAAATAGGGTTATCTTTCCCGCGGTCTCACGCATGGAAGGAATATTTGGAATAGTTTTCTTAGGAGATCTATATTCCTTTCCTCATCAATTAAGTCTGATAGTAGTCAGGAAATCAAAGATTTTCGATTCTTGCCTAACACTTCAGTCCTCTCTTCGGCCATCAGTGGCCCTGTGCTGATGGGCTGATGATAGCGGCATTGGATATCATCCCGTTCGCCCGGTTCCATCTCAGAACTCGGCAGTTAAAGCATACTCAGGTAGTGGAATGGAGAGTATGAGGATTTGTCTCTGCGGTTACAGCTGAGCAGGGGACAAGGGATTTCCTTCTTTGGTGGTTATCTCAGGATCTTCTCTCCCAGGGCACCTGCTTTCGCAGTTCTCCCTGGGTGATTGTGACAACAGAGGCCAACCTTTTGGGCTGAGGAGCAATGGACACAGTTGGAGTCTGTTCTACCCATCAACAATCTGGAATTGAGAGCAATATTTAATCCCTTTCTGGCCTGGCCTCAGTTAGCTTTGGCCTGGTTCATCAGATTCCAGTCGGACAATATAACCTCAATGGCTTACATCAACGTCAGGGAGGAACCTGGATTTCTTTGGCCGTGACAGAGGTAGCCAAGATCATTCAGTGGGCTGAGACCCACATTTGCTGTCTGTCGGCAATCCACATTCCAGAAGTGGACATCTGGGAGACAAACTTCATTAATAGGCAGATCTTTCTCCCAAGGGAGTGGGAACTCCATCTGAAAGTGTTTTTCCATCCTGATTCTCAATGGGGGTCAGTTAGAATTGGATCTCATAGCTTCTCGACAGAATGCCAAGCTTCTGAGGTACAGGTCAAGGTCAAGGAACCCTCAGGCTGTACTAATTGACGCTCTGGTGGTACCTTGGATTTTCAGTCTTGTATACCTATTTAATCCGTTTGCTTATCTCCCTCGAGTTATGGCTCGCATTAAGCAGGAGAGGGTGTAGGTGGTCCTCTTTAGAGCGGCGTGGCCTCGCAGGATTTAGTATACAGTCCTGGTGGACTTGTCACCTCTTCCACCTTGGAGACTTCCGTTGAGGAAGGACCTTCTATTTCAAGGACCCTTCTTTCATCCAAGTCTAGTTTCTCTGAAGCTGACTACTTGTAGATGAACATTTTTTTTTTATCCAATATGGATTTTTGGAATCAGTCACTGAGATCATGATTCAGGCTGTAATCCTGTGACTAGGAATGCTTACCATAAGATATGGTGTAAATATTTATACTGGTGTGAATCCAAGGGCTACTCTTCAAGTGGAGTTTGGATTCTTAGACTTAGGTCCTTTCTCCAAGAAGGTTTGGAGAAGGGGTCAAATAGTTGCCTTGTCTATGGTGCTCCTTAAAAGTCTGGTGGATCACAGACATACAATCGTTTGGTCAGGCCTTGGTCAGGATCAGGCCTGTATTCAAACCAGTTACTCCTTCTTGGAGTCTTATTTAATTTTTAAAGTTCTTCAAGGGGCTCCGTTTGAGCTGCTGCTTTCCTTAGATATTAAGTTGTTATCTTGGAAAGTTTTATTTCTTGTTGCTATTTCATCTGCTCGTAGAGTTTTCAGAGCTCTTGGCAATACAGTATGAGTCTCCTTACCTTATTTTTTGTCGGATAAGGTGTGTTTACGTACTCACTTAGGGTTTCTCTCTAAAGTAGTTTCAGACCGGAACATTAATCAGGAGATTGTTGTTCCTTCCTTGTGTCCTAATCCTTCTTTTCAGGAGGAACGGCTTCTACACAATTTGGACGCGGTACGTGTACTAAGATTCTTTTTACAGGTGACTAAGGATTTTCGTCAGTCTTCTGTTTCACCTAAGGGACAGAAAGCTACGGCTACTTCTTTTACTTTGTGGCTGCATTTGCTTTGCCTATGAAACTGCTGGACAGCAGCCTCCCGATGGAGTAACGGCTCTTTCTGCGAGTGTTGTTCCCTCTTCCTGGGCATTCAAAATGAAACCTTTATGGAACAGATTTGCAAGCCTGCAACCTGGTCCTCTCTTCACACTTTTTCAAACTTCTATAAATTGGACTCTTTTGCCTCGACTGAGGCCACTTTTGGGAGACATTTTTTTTTTTTTCAAGCAGTGGTGACTTCCGTTTAGGTTTCCTGTCTTGTCTCTCCCTTATCTGTGTACTCTAGCTTGGGTATTGATTCCCAACAGTAATTAATGATGATCCGTGGATTCATTGTGTCATTTGAAAGAAAACAAAATTCATGCTTACCTGATAAATTTCTTTCTTTCTTGACACGATGAGTCCACGTCCCGCCCTGTTATTTAGACAGGTTGTTAGTATGCTATAAACTTCAGACACCTCTGCACCTTGTTTCTTCCTTTCTGTCCTTTACATCAGTTGAATGACTGGAGTGGGAGGGAAGGGAGGAGATATTTAACAGGTCTGCTGTGGTGCTCTTTATCAGGTAAGCATACATTTTGTTTTTAAGCAAAGTTGCAGTCCCAGCTGCTTTACCTATCATTGACGTTGCTCCGTCAGTACAAACACTGATGAGTTTACCTAGAATCTTCTTGCAGATTTAGATGTTAAAATTATCATCAATTCGTCTTATTAAAATGCTTAACTGGACTACATCACATATGTCAGCAGATTTGTCCAAAGCTAAAAAAAAGAAAGTGCAAGCATGACTAAGGTATTTCAGTTGCTCAGATCTAATTTGGGAACATTTTTCTTTCATGTAATTGACAAGAGTCCATGAGCTAATGACATATGGGATATACAATCCTACCAGGAGGGGAAAAGTTTCCCAAACCTCAAAATGCCTATAAATACACCACTCACCACACCACAATTCAGTTTTAGAAACTTTGCCTCCCTATGGAGGTGGTGAAGTAAGTTTGTGCTTGATTTTCTTCTGTGATATGTGCTTCTCAGCATTTTAAAGCCTGATTCCTCTCAGAGTACAGTGAATTTCAGAGGGATGTGAAGGGAGTATCACCTTTTGAATTCTATGGTTTTCCTGGTGGGAAATCTTTTCATAGGTTCTCTGTTATCGGTCATAGAGATTCGTAGAGATTCATCTCCTACCTCCCTTTTCAAATCAACGATATACTCTCATATTCCATTACCTCTACCAGTACTGGTTTGGCTATCTGCTATATGTGGATGGGTGTCTTTCGGTAAGTATATTTTCATTACTTAAGACACTCTCAGCAATGGTTTGGCACTTTATGTATTAATGTAAAGTTCTAAGTATATGTATTGTACTTATATTTGCCATGAGTCAGGTTTATGTATATTTCCTTTTTCAGACTATCAGTTTCAAAATTGGGAAAAACATATTTAGGAAGTTATTTTTTTCTTACCTGGGGTATAGTCTTTTCTTCGAAATTGACTGTTTTCATTAATTTTCGTGGGCAAAATAAGCTTTGCGAGGCTGCAAAATGCTGATATTTATTGCATCATTCTTGGCGCGAGATTTTTTTTGGCGCGAATGTACGTTCGGTGACGCAAATAAGTCATTTTCGTCGTCTTAGTTGACGCCAGGTTTCCTTGCACAAAGTTGCGTCTGCCATGACGCGAGTTGCGTCATTTCCGTATGTTGTTAGCACCAACAAATTTCATTTTTGCGTTTTGCATCATACTTGGCGCCAAATAATTTATTTATTTAAACCCCACTTCCTATATGCCCCTTGCCTTTTTCTATGCTCAGAGGGCTATGCTGTTTGCATTTTTTCCTTTCCTGAAACTGCCATATAAGGAAATTGATAATTTTGCTTTATATGTTGTTTTTTTCTCTTACATTTGCAAGATGTCTCAATCTGATCCTGTCTCAGAAACCACTGTTTGATTCCTGCTGGCTGATAAGTTCTACCAAAGATAAGTGTATCTGTTGTAAGTTAGCAAAGATTATATCTCCAGCTGTGCTATGTAATAGTTGTCATTATAATCTTTTACATGCAGAGAATGTATCCATCAGTACTAGTACAATGCCTGTTCCTTCAACATCTAATGTACATGATATCCCTGTGAATATAAAAGATTTTATTGCTGATGGGATTCAGAAGGCTTTGTCTTCATTTCCGCCTTCTAATAAATGTAAAAGGTCTTTTAAAACTTCTCATAAAGTTGATGAAATTTCAAATGTCTGACAACATACTGAATTATCCTCCTCTGATGAGGATCTATCTGATTCAGAAGATCTTACATCAGACATTGACACTGACAAATCTTCTTATCTCTTTAAGATGGAGTATATTCATTCTTTGTTAAGAGGTGATTACTTTGGATATTGAGGAAACTAGTCCTCTTGATACTAAAACTAGTAAACATTTAAATTCTTTTTATAAACCTCCTGTGGATACTCCAGAGGTTTTTCCAGTTCCTGATGATATTTCTGATATGATTTCAAAGGAATGGAATAGGCCTGATACTTCTTTTATTCCTTCTTCTAGGTTTAAAAAAAATGTATCCTTTGCCAGCAGTTCAATTGGAGTTTTGGGAAAAAATCCCCAAAGTAAATGGGGCTATTTCTACTCTTGCCAAACGTACTACTATCCCTATGGAAGATAATACTTACTTTAAGGACCCTTTAGATAGGAAACTTGAATCTTATCTAAGGAAGGCTTATTTATATTCTGGCTATCTTCTCAGGCCTGCCATTTCTATGGCTGATGTTGCAGCTGCATCCACCCTTTGGTTGGAAAGCTTAGCGCAACAGGAAACAGACCCTGATTTGTCTAGCATTGTTCGATTGCTTCAACATGCTAATCATTTTATCTGTGATGCTATTTTTGATATCATCAAAATTGATGTTAGATCTATATCTTTAGCTATTTTAGCTAGAAGAGCTTTGTGGCTCAAATATTGGAATGCTGACATGGTATCTACGTCTAGATTACTATCTCTTTCTTTCCAAGGTAACAATTTGTTTGGTTCTCAGTTGGATTCGATTATTTCAACTGTCACTGGGGGGAAGGGAATTTTTTTACCTCAAGATAAGAGATCTAAGGGTAAATCTAAATCTTCTAATTGTTTTCTTTCTTTTCGACAGAATAATGAACAGAAAGCCAATCCTTCCCCCAAAGAATCTGGTTCCAATTGGAAACCTTCTTCAGTTGGAATAAATCCAAGCCATTTAAGAAACCAAAGCCAGCCCCCAAGTCTGCATGAAGGTAAGGCCCTCATTCCAGCTCAGCTGGTGGGCAGATTAAAATGTTTCCAAGCCATTTGGGCAGATTCTGTCCAAAATCAATGGATTCAGAGTATTGTCTCCAAGGGTATCGAATAGGATTCAGAGTAAGACCTCCTGTGAGAAGATTTTTTCTCTCACACGTCCCAGCAAATCCAGTGAAGACTCAGGCTTTTCTGAAGTGTGTTTCAGATCTAGAGCTTTCACGGGTAATCATACCAGTTCGTTTCAGGAACAGGGTCTGGGGTTTTATTCAAATCTGTTCATTGTCCCAAAGAAAGAAAATTTATTCAGGCATGTTCTGGATCTGAAAATTTTGAATTGTTTTGTAAGAGTGCCAACTTTCAAGATGGTTACTATAAGGGACTATTCTGCCTTTTGTTCAGCAAGGTCATTATATGTCCACGATAGACCTACAGGATGCATATTTTCATATTCCTATTCATCCAGACCACGGTTTCTGAGATTCTCTTTTCTAGACAAGCATTACCAATTTGTCGCTCTTCCATTTGGCCTAGAGTCAGCTCCAAGAATTTGGACAATATCTTGGTACTAGCTCAGTCTTTACATTCTGCCGAATCTCACACAAATCAACTAGTGTTGTTTCTTCAAAAACATGGTTGGAGGATGAATTTACCAAAAAGTTCCTTGATTCCTCAGACCAGGGTCACCTATTTAGGTCTCCAGATAGATTCAGTGTCCATGACTCTGTCTCTAACAGACAAGAGACAAATAAAATTGGTTTCAGCTTGTTGGAACCTTTAGTCTCAATCATTTCCTTAAGTAGCTATGTGCATGGAAGTTTTAGGTCTCATGACTGCAGCATCGGATGCGATCCCCTTTGCTCATTTTCATATGAGACCTCTCCAGCTTTGTATGCTGAATCAATGGTGTAGGGATTATACAAAGTTATAACAATTAATATCCTTATATCCCAATGTTCGACTCTCTCTGAGTTGGTGGTTAGATCACCATCATATAGTTCAAGGGGCCTCTTTTGTTCGTCCATCCTGGACTGTGATCACAACAGATGCAAGTCTTTCAGGTTTGGGAGCTGTCTGGGGATCTCTGACAGCACAAGGGGTTTGGAAATCTCAAGAGGCAAGGTTACCAATCAATATTTTAGAACTCCGTGTTATTTTCAGGGCTCTTCAGGTTTGGCCTCTGTTGAAGAGAGAACCGTTCATTTGTTTTCAGACAGACAATTTCACAACTGTGGCATATGTAAATCATCAGGGTGGGACTCACTCACAGTCCCCTAGCTGTAAAAGAAGTATCTCAGATACTTTCTTGGGCAGAATCCAGCTCTTGTCTAATTTCTGCGGTACATATCTGAGGTGTAGACAATTGGGAAGCGGATTTTCTCAGCCATCAGACTTTACATCCGAGGGAGTGGTCGCTCCATCCAGATGTGTTTTTTTCAGATTGTTCAGATGTGGGGCCTTCCAGAAATAGATCTGATGGCTTCACATCTAAACAAGAAACTTCCCAGGTACCTGTCCAGGTCCAGGGATCCTCAGGCGGAGTTGGTGGATGCGTTAGCAGTTCCTTGGTTTTACTAACCTGCTTATATTTTCCCACCTCTAGTTCTTCTTCCAAGAGTGATCTCGAAGATCATCATGGAACGATTGTTTGTGTTTCTGGTAGCACCAGCATGGCCTCACAGGTTCTGGTATGCGGATCATGTCCAGATGTCCAGTTGCCAACCTTGGCCACTTCCTTTAAGACCAGACCTTCTGTCTAAAGGGCCGTTTTTCTATCAGGATCTCAAATCATTAAATTTGAAGGTATGGAAATTGAACGCTTAGTGCTTAGTCATGGAGGTTTCTCTGACTCAGTGATTGATACTATGTTACAGGCTTGTAAATCTGTCTCTAGGAAGATTTATTATCGAGTTTGGAAGACTTATATTTCATGGTGTTCTTCTCATAATTTCTCCTGGCATTCTTTTAGAATTCCTAGAATTTTACAGTTTCTTCGGGATAGTTTGGATAAAGGTTTGTCTGCAAGTTCCTTGAAGGGACAAATCTCTGCTCTTTCTGTTTTATTTCACAGAAAGATTGCTAAACTTTCTGATATTCACTGTTTTGTACAGGTTTTGGTCCGTATCAAGCCTGCCATTAAATCAATCTCTCCTCCTTGGAGTCTTAATTTGGTTTTAAAGGTTTTACAGGCTCCTCCTTTTGAGCCATTCTTTGGACATTTAACTACTTTCTTGGAAAGTGTTGTTCCTTTTGGCCATCTCTTCTGCTAGAAGAGTTTCCGAATTATCTGCTCTTTCTTGTGAGTCTCCTTTTCTGATTTTCCATCAGGATAAGGCAGTTTTGCGGACTTCATTTAAATTTCTACCTAAGGTTGTGAATTCTAACAACATTAATAGGGAAATTGTTATTCCCTCTTTGTGTCCTAATCCTAAGAATTCTTTGGAGAGATCCTTACATTCTCTGGATGTTGTAAGAGCTTTTAAATATTATGTTGATGCTGCTAAAGATTTCAGGAAGACTTCTAGTCTATTTGTTGTCTTTTCTGGCTCTATGAAAAGTCAGAAAGCTTCTGACAGTTCCTTGGCATCTTGGTTAAAGCTTTTGATTCATCAGGCTTATTTGGAGTCGGGTCAGGCCCCGCCTCAGAGAATCACAGCTCATTCTACTAGATCAGTCTCCACTTCATGGGCTTTTAAGAATGAAGCTTCAGTTGATCAGATTTGCAAAGCAGCAACTTGGTCTTCTTTGCATACAATTACTAAATTCTACCGTTTTGATGTATTTGCCTCTTTGGAAGCAGTTTGTGGTAGAAAAGTTATTCAGGCAGCTGTTTCAGTTTGATTCCTCTGCTTTTGTTTTAAGTTTTTTTCTTTTCAATTATGAGAAAAACTTATTTTTTTGTGTTGTGGATTTCATTTTTTTCAGCGGAAAATGGCTGTTATTATTTTTTATCCCTCCCTCTCTAGTGACTCTTCTGTGGAGTTCCACATCTTGGGTATTACTAGCCCATACGTCACTAGCTCATGGACTCTTGCCAGTTACATGAAAGAAAACACAATTTATGTAAGAACTTACCTGATAAATTCATTTCTTTCATATTGGCAAGAGTCCATGAGACCCACCCTTTTTATGGTGGTTATGATTTTTTGTATAAAGCACAATTATTTTCAGTTCCTTTTTTTGATGCTCTTTACTCCTTTTTCTATCACCCCACTACTTGGCTATTCGTCAAACTGAATTTTGGGTGTGGTGAGGAGTGTATTTATAGGCATTTTGAGGTTTAGGGAACTTTGCCCCTCCTGGTAGGATTGTATATTCCATACGTCACTAGCTCATGGACTCTTACCAATATGAAAGAAATGAATTGATCAGGTAAGTTCTTACATAAATTATGTTTTTGTGCACCTTATAACTGTTTGCCTTGACAGAGGCATTTTGTCTACTTTTCTTTCAATATTGTTATCACCAAGACATCTTGCAAATATTTGAACACCAGGCTTAACAATTTCTTCTCCATCAGAGAAAGGCTTCTCTTTTCTAGCCAAAGCAAAGGCAAAGGCAATGTCGTAGGACACTTCAGTCATTGCCAAACTTTCACAACTTCTTTTAACAAATATATTTTGTCTTCTTTTTATCTCATCCTTTTTTTAAATCACATACTCTTTCTGTGATGCAGACCAAAGCAGTAACTTCTGTTTTTCTTCCATTTCCGCGTCATGTTTTTTATAGTGTCTATTAAAATCATATCTTCTATTATTGAAGAGAGTGTTTTCACGCACAACGGTTTTCCTGATATACCCGCATTAAATTAGAACTCATTTTCCCACTATCCTTTAAATTGGTGCTTACTATCACTTTCTGCTTTTCTTTTGCTCATTTTCTTTTGCAAAAAGAGCGAAGCACTCCTCTACCGCACTAGTGTCAATTGTAAACGGACTAGTAAAAACCTGCAACGCAATGCAGCCACTATTGGTGTTTGGCGCCTCAGGATCAAACAAGTATCAAACGTGCACACTTATGTAATGACTCCTGTAGAAAGTCCTTCTTTGTGCAACTGATAAGGGCAGATCACTATGTATAGTGAATATATAGCAATGCATAAAGGCAGTGTGGGTGTTCACTGAAATTTGTTCCTAGTCTTGCCAACTGTTATTTTTTAACTGAAAACAAATAAATGTGAAAATAGATGACATTCATAAAAAGATGTACATGAAATAAAATCAGTAAAAAATAATTGCTTAATTTTAGATTTCTTCTCAGTGTGCAATGTGCCACTTCTAATCTTGCAATGTGCCACTTTTGGTGCATGCGGCATTAGTTGGCCATCCCTGCCTTAAGTAATGCATTTCTCTATTTAAAGGGCCATAATACCCAAATGTTTAAACACTTAAAGTGATGCAGTATAGCTGTAAAAAGCTGACTAGAAAATATCACCTGAACATCTCTATGCAAAAAAGAAAGATATTTTACCTCAAAAGTTTGTCAGTAGCCACATCCCATTGTAAAGGACTTCTAAGCAGCAAATCAGTATGTCTGTCCCGGGACAGCTGAAGGGTTGAGCCTCGTGCACTCTCATGTTATTTCACTATTCAGTGTAAGGAAGTTTACTATGAAATCTCATGAGAGTTAAGTGAAATCTCATGAGATCACAGTATAAGAGTTCACGACCTCAGCACTGCTGATGCTGATTGGCTGCTGTTCATTTCTTCATTTTTTATTTTTTTTACCTGCAGCTGGGTTGCAACTGAGTATAACTTTTTACACAGCACTTACTCTGCTGAGCTGAGGAGATTGTGAGGTAAAATATCTTCTTTTTTTACATAGAGATGCTCAGGGGATATTTTCCTGTCAGCTTTTTACAGTTATACTGTATCAGTTTCAAGTGATTTAGCATATGAATATTATGTCCCTTTAAGTCTCTTATGGCCATTTCATCAGCAGCATGAGACATAGCTGAGAAAATAATTGCTTTATATTGTAATTGTGAGAAATGTAGCCACTAATCAGAAAGCGCTACCCAGGGTGCGGAACTAAAAAAACAGGCCTGCTCCTAAGCTTACATTCCTGCTTTTTTCAAATAAAGATACCAAGAGAATGAAGAAAAATTGATAATAGGAGTAAATTAAAAAAGTTGCTTAAAATTGCATGCTCTATCTGAAAGAAAAAAATTGAGTTTCATATCCCTTTAAGCACAATCCTAGCCGTATTCTTTTTCTTATCCTTAGCCATAGAATTATGGTCAAAAACTAGTCTGATTCCAGTTTTCTAAGAACAATTAGTTTTGACATTAAAGGTAAGATTACATTTGGTACGGATCTATAATCCGTTTAATTTTATTTTAGTTTATACAAGATCTAATGATATTGGGCAACTTTGCTATGATTCCAAAGTTCATGCTGAAAAATGAAAATATGCTAAACGATTATAATTTGTTGTTAACAAACCATAATAATTTGTAATGAACGGACAGATTCCAATTACTATAGATTTGAAGGTTGTCTTGTGTAAAAATAAGTACACAGAAAAAGCCTATCATTGTGTAATGTAATAACATGTAATAAAACATATGTCACATAAAATGGCACTTAAAATTGTACAATTAGTGCTTTAGTACCCCAGCAGTGATGGATAATCAGGGTTGAAAAATCCCACACATGGATAATCAAATGTATCAAAATATCATAAACTTTTTACATAATAAATAAAAATTGAGAAAAAGTATACAAAATATAAAAAGTAAATTGTCAATTATGTAAACATTCAGCAAAAAGAAATAGATTAAAGAAACAAAAAATCCAGAATATTTCTTTCATGAGTCAGAAAACAATTTAAAAAAAGTTTCTAATTTACTTATTCACTTATTACTTAATTTTCATGTTATTCTTTGTTAAAGAGATATCTAGATAGGTAGCGGTCACATGTCTGGAACACAACATAACAGGAAATAGTGAAGCCACCTAGTGCTCTTGCTAATGTATAATATTGTCCCAAAACTGCTGCCATAGTGCTTCAGACATGTGCACACGTCTAAACTTACTTTACTGCTTTTCAACAAAGGATACCAAGAAAACAAATAAAAATTGGTAATAGAAGTACATTTGAAAGTTGTTTAAAATTGAATATTTATCTGAATCATAAAAGAACATGTTTGGGTTTTATGTCCCTTTAAGGAAAAGTGACATCTGACTTGATAAAACATAACATTCTCATATTGTTTATCAGTTAATAGATAAATCAAATTTTAACAAGTTAATTTATTTTTGTCACAACGTTGTTAATTTCTTACAGTATTATAATTAGTTTTAGTGAATTTCCTGAGCTGAGTAATATTAGTTGGTAGCGCGGTCTCTCGCACTTCAGATCTGCCATCTCCAGACTGCTGGATCTTTTTCTCGGGAACAATAATAGCGGGACAGGCTGGTGATTGTCTTCTGTTGTTGAATTGTGCGACTTTGTTTCTCAGGTCAACTAGTTGCTGCTGAGAGTTGGACTGAACATTAATTGTCAAAAACAAAATTAGAAGCTACAGTGCTTATCTCAATATTGGACATATAGTGCTGGGGGCCGCTAGTCTGACATAAAGGAGGGCAGACACTCTAAAGAGCACTGTGTCTGAGGCTGTATCGCCTTTTGAGGGGGACTACAGTCTCAAATCAGAGAGTTCTATTCCACTGCAAACACGGAGTGGAGCTTGTAGAAATGCTAATTAAGTATTATCTCCACTCCACTTGTAGGATAATTCTTTCAGTGGCTGACGCCATATTAAAAGTGGGGTTAGATGAATACTTGTCAAGGTGTTCTCTAAGCCGGTGTTCTGGTGAGGGCGAACTTTGGGAAAGAGCAAACCATGTCACTTCCTGTGACGTTACATCAGCTGTTATACAAATTTTGGACCTAATGCGCATGCGTGCCAGCGTCATCAAATACCTGGCCATACCTGGCTGTGAAATTCTTCTAGAGCGCATGCGTGGGATTTTGTATCATAAATGGTGCACTCATAGAAAGCTGATTATTAGGCAATATTCAGAACTCCGCCCCCCACTGCAACTACTCCCATCACTACTACTACTCTAAAGCTGAGTCTCCGTGCTCGTGTATGAAACACAATGACATTGAAGGGAGCAAACATTTGTTGCAGCAGTAAATCTATTGGTTGATTAACAAAGAGAACAGCTGTTTGTCATGCACGAGCACAGAGACTCGGCTTTAGAGTAGTAGTAGTAATGAGAGTAGTTGCAGTGAGGGGTAGAGTTCCGAATATTGCCGAGGAGCCTAATAAACAGCTTTCCATGAGCGCACCATTTATGATACAAAATCCCACGCTTGCGCTCTAGAAAGGGTTCTGGAATTTCACAGTTCTAAATATTTTACCAGTTACGTATGTGGCCAGGTATGTGATGACACTGGCACGCATGCGCATTAGGTCCAGAATTTGTGAAACAGCTGATGTAACGTCACAGGAAGTGAGATGGTTCTCTCTTTTCCAAAGTTCGCCCTCTTACCAGAACACCTGCTCAAGAAAAAGTGTGCCAAAAAGTATGTCTGGATATCTTTGAAAATAGTCAGCTGATTAGATGTTGATAAACTTTCACCAGTGCTCAAAATATAGCAGCAGAGCTGTGACTGCCTTACCCAGGTAACTGGGGGGAAGTTAGAGATGAGTTGCATAGCCACTGCCGCCGCAATCTCTAACAGCCCAGACTAGGGGGCCTATTTATCAACCCGTTAACCGCAAATATGCTGGAATTCCACAGCGTAATTGTGGCAAGCCTGATTCCCCTTATTTATCGAACCCTACAGAACGGCAAGAGTAGAATTTTGTGACGTAACATATGATCCGCCGGTCTCAGTCCAACACAGATCGATGCTTACGTCATTACAGATGTTTCGAATGCAAATTCGGCACTATCTAACTACTTTTGAAAGTTAACAAATTTCTACCAGGTACGCTCGGCACTATTCCGGCCCAGCGTACCTGGTTTTCAATCCGCCGGCGGATGCCATAGGAATCAATGGGAGTCTGAAAGCAGCGAAAGCTCATGTTCACTGCTGCCCACTATCCTATTGATGCCTATGGGAGAATAAAGTTATTTTTACACTTAACACCCTAACATGTACCCCGAGTCTAAACACTCCTTATCTGCCGCCCCCGACACTGCCGCCACCTACATTATACTTATTAACCCCTAAGCTGCCACCCCCAACACCGCCGCCACCTACATTATGTTATTAACCCCTAATCTGCCGTCCCCAATGTCTCCACCACCTACATTATGTTATTAACCCCTAATCTGCCGCCCCCAATGTCGCCGCCACTATATTACATTTATTAACCCCTAAGCCTAAGTCTAACCCTAACACCCCCTAAGTTAAATCTTATTTAATTAAATATAAATAAAATTACTATCATTAACTACATTATTCCTATTTAAAACTAAATACCTATAAAATAAACCCTAAGCTAGCTACAATATAACTAATAGTTACATTGTAGCCATTTTAGGATTTATTTTTATTTTACAGGCAAGTTTGTATTTATTTTAACTAGGTACAATAGTTATTAAATAGTTAATAGTTATTAGTTATATTGTAGCTAGCTTAGGGTTTATTTTATAGATAAAATAAATACAAAAGTACCTGTAAAATAAAACCTAACCTAAGTTACAATAACACCTAACACTACACTACAATTAAATACAATTGAATAAATTACATACAATTAACTAAATTATATACAATTATCTAAAGTACAACTAAAACAAACACTAAATTACAGCAAATAATAAACAAATTACAGAAATTTAAACTAATTACACCTAATCTAATAACCCTATCAAAATAAAAAAGCCCCCCCAAAATTAAAAAAAACCCTAGCCTAAACTAAACTACCAATAGCCCTTAAAAGTAATCAGCTCTTTTACCTGTAAAAAAAAAATACAAACAACCCCCCCAACAGTAAAACCCACCACCCACACAAACAACCCCCCAAAAAATACTAACTAAAAAACCTAAGCTCCCCATTGCCCTGAAAAGGGCATTTTGATGGGCATTGCCCTTAAAAAGGCAGTTAGCTCTTTTGCGGCCCAAAGCCCTAACCTAAAAATAAAACCCACCCAATACACCCTTAAAAAACCTAACACTAACCCCCTGAAGATCGACTTACCGGGAGACGTCTTCATCCAAGCCGGGCAGAAGTGGTCCTCCAGACGGCATCTTCTATCTTCATCCTTTCGGCGCAGAGCGGTTCCATCTTCAAGACATCCGACGCGGAGCATCCTCTTCGGCCGACGACTACCCGACTAATGAAGGTTCCTTTAAGTGATGTCGTCCCTTAGATTCCGATTGGCTGATAGAATTCTATCAGCCAATCGGAATTAAGGTAGAAAAAATCCTATTGGCTGATGCAATCAGCCAATAGGATTGAACTTCAATCCTATTGGCTGATTGGAACAGCCAATAGGATTGAGCTCACATTCTATTGGCCGTTCCAATCAGCCAATAGGATTGAAGTTCAATCCTATTGGCTGATTGTATCAGCCAATAGGATTTTTTCTACCTTAATTCTGATTGGCTGATAGAATTCTATCAGCCAATAGGAATCTAAGGGACGCCATCTTGGATGACATCACTTAAAGGAACCTTCATTCGTCGGGTAGTCGTCTGCGAAGAGGATGCTCCGCGTCAGATGTCTTGAAGATGGACCCGCTTCTCGCCGGAAGGATGAAGATAGAAGATGCTGAATCGGATGAATACTTCTGCC